>NW_026948178.1:0-105000 GCF_963921235.1 Mobula hypostoma | reverse complement strand
AGTCCAATCCGGCTTCTCCAACGTCTTGTGCAGCTGTGGCGTGACCTCCCGTGTCCTGTCCTCGGTGCCCTGACCGATGAAGGCCGGCGTGACAAACAGCCTCTTCACTGCCCCCCGTCTCCCTGCGTCGGGGGAACCGCGACCCCCTGGGGGGGACCCCGCTTCTTCTCCGCGCTATCTCGTCTGGACTTACCTGAAGTACTCGGGTTCTTTCGATTCAGCCTTCTTCATCACGTCCAGGACGGTCGAGTTCACGGGCACGTCCACGGGGACGGAGTGGGAGCAGCTGTCCGTGCAGTTCACAGTTCGCGTCACGGTGTAGTTTACTGAGATCTCCGCCGGACCGAACCTTGCCAGCGCGGGCGGCACGGAGGCTGATAGGGGAGCCGGAAGACTCAGATTAAGGCTAAAGAGTTGGAAGTGTATCTATTATCTGCGCAAACAGTATTTCTTTTATGTAAATCGCTCGGGTATGTAAGACCTCTGCGCAGTGATTTTATGCATCGCGCTGTGATAATGCGCGGCGAGAAACCGTACCCCCGACTCCCCACACCCTTCCCGACGTCTCCCGCATCTCGGTGGGGCGGGGGGTGGGTGAGTTTGGAATTACCGGAGCAGGGGATCCGGCCAGCCTCTCCACAGGAGTGCAGGGAGGGCCTGCGAGGCAGAGACGGGTAACACGAACGCCCCCTGCTCGGCTGCTCGGCTTGGGATCGGAGTTCCTCCAGGGCTTCCTCGGCGTCCCACACTGGGGCCGGGATGAAATCCTCGTTAGCGATAAGGGCCTGGAGATTGAAGAGATGGGTGGGGGTTACAGCCTGCGCCTATCCCACCCAAGGGCTTCCGCCTCACCGACCCACCCGGTTAGGGTGCACCAGCCCGGACTGGACAGCCCAGAGAAATGACACCGGGGCTCTCATTTTGAGCACCTAATTCGCTCAAGCCCCCGCCCACACACCCCCACCCCCCACCAAGCCATGGCCATGAGTGTCCAGCCCGCGTTTGCGACGCGTCAAGGGAGCGTCTGAGTGCCTGACTGTCTCTTAAACCCACATCCTCCCCTCCACTAGCTTCCCGCCACATTCCCTGTGTATCCAGGGCGTACAGTAGCTCAGAAGAGGGTACATCAGCCCCTCCCTCTCCCACACCCTCTCCGTCTCCGTCACCCCCTCCCTCCCCTACACCCCTCCCCGTCTCCGTCACCCCCTCCCCGTCTCCGTCACCACTCCCGTCTCCGTCACCCCCTCCCTCCCCTACACCCCTCCCCGTCACCGTCAACCCCTCCCTCCCCTACACCCCTCCCCGTCTCCGTCAACCCCTCCCTCCCCCACACCACTCCCCGTTTCAGTCACCCCCTCCCTCTCCCACAACCCTCTCTGTCTCCGTCACCCCTTCCCTCCCCTACACCACTCCCCGTCTCCGTCACCCCCTCCCTCCCCTACACCCCTCCCCGTCTCCGTCACCCCCTCCCTCCCCTACACCCCTCCCCGTCTCCGTCACCCCCTCCCTCCCCTACACCCCTCCCCGTCTCCGTCACCCCCTCCCTCCCCTACACCCCTCCCCGTCTCCGTCAACCCCTCCCTCTCCCACAACCCTCTCTGTCTCCGTCACCCCCTCCCTCCCCTACACCACTCCCCGTCTCCCTCATCTCCTCTCTCCCCAACACCGCTCCCCGTCTCCATCAGCCCCTCCCTCCCCTACACCCCTCCCCGTCTCCGTCACCTCCTCTCTCCCCAACACCACTCCCCGTCTCCGTCACCCACTCCCTCCCCTACACCCCTCCCCTCTCCTCACCCCCTCCCTCCCCTACACCCCTCCCCGTCACCGTCACCAACACCCTCCCCGTCTCCGTCACCCCCTCCCCTACACCCCTCCCCCTCCGTCACCCCTCCCTCCCCTACACCCCTCCCGTCCCTCAACCCCTCCCTCCCCTACACCCCTCCCCGTCTCCGTCACCTCCTCTCTCCCCAAGACCGCTCCCCGTCTCCATCACCCTCTCCCTCCCCCACACCCCTCCCCGTCTCCGTCACCCCTCCCTCCCCTACACCCCTCCCCGTCTCCGTCACCCCCTCCCTCCCCTACACCCCTCCCCGTCTCCGTCACCCCCTCCCTCCCCCTACACCCCTCCCCGTCTCCGTCACCCCCTCCCTCCCCTACACCCCTCCCCGTCACCGTCAACCCCTCCTCCCTCCCCTACACCCCTCCCGTCTCCGTCACCCCTCCCCCCTCCCTCCCCACACCCCTCCCCGTCTCCGTCACCTCCTCTCTCCCCAACACCGCTCCCCGTCTCAGTCACCCCCTCCCTCTCCCACAACCCTCTCTGTCTCCGTCACCCCCTCCCTCCCCTACACCCCTCCCCGTCTCCGTCACCCCCTCCCTCCCCTACACCCTCCCCGTCTCCGTCACCCCTCCTTTCCCTACACCCCTCCCCGTCTCCGTCACCCCCTCCCTCCCCTACACCCCTCCCCGTCACCGTCAACCCCTCCCTCCCCTACACCCCTCCCCGTCTCAGTCACCCCTCCTTTCCCTACACCCCTCCCCGTCTCCGTCACCCCTCCCTCCCCTACACCCCTCCCCGTCACCGTCAACCCCTCCCTCCCCTACACCCCTCCCCGTCTCCGTCACCTCCTCTCTCCCCAACACCGCTCCCCGTCTCAGTCACCCCCTCCCTCCCCTACACCCCTCCCCGTCTCCGTCACCCCCTCCCTCCCCTACACCCTCCCCGTCTCCGTCACCCCCTCCCTCCCATACACCCCTCCCCATCTCCGTCAGCCCTCCCTCCCCTACACCCCTCCCCGTCTCCGTCACCCCCTCCCTCCCCTACACCCCTCCCAGTCTCCGTCACCCCCTCCCTCCCCTACACCCCTCCCCGTCTCCGTCACCCCCTCCCTCCCCTACACCCCACCCCGTCTCCGTCACCCCCTCCCTCCCCTACACCCCTCCCCGTCTCCGTCACCTCCTCTCTCCCCAACACCACTCCCCGTCTCCGTCACCCCCTCCCTCCCCTACACCCCTCCCCGTTTCCATCACCCTCTCCCTCCCCTACACCCCTCCCAGTCTCCGTCACCCCCTCCCTCCCCTAGATCCCTCCCCGTCTCCATCACCCCCTCCCTCCCCTACACGCCTCCCCGTCTCCGTCACCCCCTCCCTCCCCTACACCCCTCCCCGTCTCCGTCAACCCCTCCCTCTCCCACATCCCTCTCTGTCTCCGTCACCCCCTCCCTCCCCTACACCACTCCCCGTCTCCGTCACCCCCTCCCTCCCCTACACCCCTCCCCTTCTCCGTCACCTCCTCTCTCCCCAACACCGCTCCCCGTCTCCGTCACCCCTCCCTCCCCCACACCGCTCCCCGTCTCCATCACCCCCTCCCTCTCCCACAACCCTCTCTGTCTCCGTCACCCCCTCCCTCCCCTACACCCCTCCCCGTCTCCGTCACCCCTTCCCTCCCCGACACACCTCCCCGTCTCCGTCACCCCCTCCCTCCCCTACACCCCTCCCCGTCTCCGTCACCCCCTCCCTCTCCCACAACCCTCTCTGTCTCCGTCACCCCCTCCCTCCCCTACACCCTCCCCGTCTCCGTCACCCCCTCCCTCCCCTACACCCCTCTCTGTCTCCGTCACCTCTCCTTTCCCTACACCCTTCCCCGTCTCCGTCACCCCCTCCCTCGCCTAAAGCCCTCCCCTTCTCCGTCATCCCCTCCCTCGCCTAAAGCCCTCCCCTTCTCCGTCACCCCCTTCCTCCCCTACACCCTCCCCAACTCCGTCACCCCCTTCCTCCACTACACCCCTCCCCGTCTCCGTCACCCCCTCCCTCCCCTACACCCCTCCCCGTCTCCGTCACCCCTTCCCTCCCCGACACCCCTCCCCGTCTCCGTCACCCCCTCCCTCCCCTACACCCCTCCCCGTCTCCGTCACCCCCTCCCTCTCCCACAACCCTCTCTGTCTCC
The DNA here is from genome assembly GCF_963921235.1 of Mobula hypostoma. Taxonomy (NCBI): domain Eukaryota; kingdom Metazoa; phylum Chordata; class Chondrichthyes; order Myliobatiformes; family Myliobatidae; genus Mobula; species Mobula hypostoma. Next base: position 101,054 of record NW_026948178.1, on the reverse strand, counting down.
GTCACCCCCTCCCTCCCCTACACCCCTCCCCGTCTCCGTCACCCCCTCCCTCCCCTACACCCCTCTCTGTCTCCGTCACCTCTCCTTTCCCTACACCCTTCCCCGTCTCCGTCACCCCCTCCCTCGCCTAAAGCCCTCCCCTTCTCCGTCATCCCCTCCCTCGCCTAAAGCCCTCCCCTTCTCCGTCACCCCCTTCCTCCCCTACACCCTCCCCAACTCCGTCACCCCCTTCCTCCACTACACCCCTCCCCGTCTCCGACACCCCCTCCCTCCCTACACCACTCCCCGTCTCCGTCACCCCTCTCTCCACTACACACCTCCCCGTCTCCGTCACCCCCTCTCTCCCCTACACCCCTCCCCGTCTCCGTCACCCCCTCCCTCCCCAACACCGCTCCCCGTCTCCATCAGCCCCTCCCTCCCCTACACCCCTCCCCGTCTCCGTCACCTCCTCTCTCCCCAACACCACTCCCCGTCTCCGTCACCCACTCCCTCCCCTACACCCCTCCCCCTCTCCGTCACCCCCTCCCTCCCCTACACCCCTCCCCGTCACCGTCAACCCCTCCCTCCCCTACACCCCTCCCCGTCTCCGTCACCTCCTCTCTCCCCAAGACCGCTCCCCGTCTCCATCACCCTCTCCCTCCCCCACACCCCTCCCCGTCTCCGTCACCCCTCCCTCCCCTACACCCCTCCCCGTCTCCGTCACCCCCTCCATCCCCTACACCCCTCCCCGTCTCCGTCACCCCCTCCCTCCCCCTACACCCCTCCCCCGTCTCCGTCACCCCCTCCCTCCCCTACACCCCTCCCCGTCACCGTCAACCCCTCCCTCCCCTACACCCCTCCCCGTCTCCGTCACCTCCTCTCTCCCCAACACCGCTCCCCGTCTCAGTCACCCCCTCCCTCTCCCACAACCCTCTCTGTCTCCGTCACCCCCTCCCTCCCCTACACCCCTCCCCGTCTCCGTCACCCCCTCCCTCCCCTACACCCTCCCCGTCTCCGTCACCCCTCCTTTCCCTACACCCCTCCCCGTCTCCGTCACCCCCTCCCTCCCCTACACCCCTCCCCGTCACCGTCAACCCCTCCCTCCCCTACACCCCTCCCCGTCTCAGTCACCCCTCCTTTCCCTACACCCCTCCCCGTCTCCGTCACCCCCTCCCTCCCCTACACCCCTCCCCGTCACCGTCAACCCCTCCCTCCCCTACACCCCTCCCCGTCTCCGTCACCTCCTCTCTCCCCAACACCGCTCCCCGTCTCAGTCACCCCCTCCCTCTCCCGCAACCCTCTCTGTCTCCGTCACCCCCTCCCTCCCCTACACCCCTCCCCGTCTCCGTCACCCCCTCCCTGCCCTACACCCTCCCCGTCTCCGTCACCCCCTCCCTCCCATACACCCCTCCCCATCTCCGTCAGCCCTCCCTCCCCTACACCCCTCCCCGTCTCCGTCACCCCCTCCCTCCCCTACACCCCTCACCATCTCCGTCACCCCCTCCCTCCCCTACACCCATTCCCGACACCGTTACCTCTCTTTTCCCTACACCCCTCCCCGTCTCCGTCACCCCCTCCCTCCCCTACACCCCTCCCCGTCTCCGTCACCCCCTCCTTCCCCGTTTCCGACTCCCCCTCCCTCCCCGATACTCCACTCCCCTCTGTAGCCGACACCGCCTCTCCCCTAGTGGGATCGCCCTGTGCACACCTGCGCGGCCAGCCCGGTGCTGTAGAGGTTGCCGATGGTGTGCTGGTCGGTCCGCGCACAGTAAATTTCCATAGTCAGCTTGACCAGAGCGTCCCGCACGGCGTCCGCGGGCTTGTATCTTCCCTGCTGGAGGCAGCGGAGGGCCAGGGCCGAGACGGCCTCGGTGTCTGAGAAAGCGCCGAGAGCAAAGCGGAGATGAGTCCGGACATTCAATCTCCCCTCTCCCTCTCTCCTTCCTTCCCTCTCCCCACCTCTCCCTCTCCCCAATCTTTCTCCCGTCTCTCCCCCTTTCTCCTCCCTGTTCTCCCACACGCTCTTCCTCCCCCTCCCTCCCCTTCTTCCTACCTATCTCCCCCTCCCTCTCTCCCCTCCGTCTCCCCTGCCTGCCCCCTCCCTCTCTTCTCTCCTCCCTCTCTCCCCTCTCCCTCCCTCCCCCTGCGATTTCACTCACCGACGGCAGACCCGCTCCCCTGTTTGAGCTCCCCGTTCATCACAGCCGCAGAGAAAGTCCGGACGTCTGTCTCACTCACTGGCGACCCCTGCTGGCACAGACCGAGCAGTGCCAGGGCCACTTGATAGTAGGTCGTCACTGGGTGATGATGTGTTACTGAGGGAGAAAGGGCGGGGGGGGAGACAGAGGGAGAGAGGGGTAAACAGGGAAAGAGAGAGGGAGAATGAGGGGGAGATGGACGGTGAAGGGGTGACAGAGATGGGAGAGAGGGGGTTGAGAATGGGGGAGAGAGGAAGAGACAGAGGGAGAGAGGAGCGGGTGGGAGGGGAGAGAGGAAGAGACAGAGGGAGAGACCGATAGGAATAGGTAGAGAGGGAGGGCGAGGGGAGAGGGGGGAAGGAGAGAGAGTGGGCGAAGGAACAGGGGAAAGGAGTGAGGGAGGGAGAGTTGGAGAAAGAAGTGGGTAGAGAGGCAGAATAAACAGAAACAGCTCAGTACTCCACCTCCCCACCCCACAGACACACGCACACACATAAACACACACCCACACACACATAAACACAGAGACACACACATGCAGAGAGAGACAGACACACACATTTACATTCAGACACACGCACACAGACACTCGCAGACACACGCACACTCATTCGGGGAGACACACACACTCACACGCAGAGACACACACACAGACAAACGCTCAGACGAATATACAAACACACAAACACATGCAGAGGACACACACACACAGACACACACAAACATGCAGAGAGATACACACTCTCACACAGACACACACACACGCAGACACACTCACACGCAGACACAGACAGACACACACACTCACACACATGCAGAGGCACACACTCAGACACACACACACAGACACACACACTCACTCACACGCAGACACACACACACAGACACACACACTCACACACATGCAGAGACACACACTCAGACACACAGATAAACACACACATACACATAAACACACACACAGACACAGACAGACACACGCACACTCACACTCACACACACAGACACAGACAGACACACACACACTCACACTCACACACACAGACACAGACACAGACACACACTTACTCAGAAACACACACATATAAACACACACGCACGCAGAGACACAGGGACACACACACACACACACATACATGCAAAGACACACACACTCACACAGACACAGCCACAGACACACACCCACAGACACACACACACACACACACACACACACACACACACACACACGGATGATGAGAGGTGACCTGATAGAGGTGTACAAGGAGGGAGGAGGTCCACATCGAGTGGACAGCCAGAGACTTCTCCCCAGGGTGGAAATTCAAACAGGAGGGAGGATAATTATCAGGAGATTGGAGGAGCGTACGGTGGGGGCTGGTGGAAGTGTCAGAGAGGTAGGATAGTCACACAGAGTGTGGTGGGTGTGTGGACTGTCCCGGTGGGGTTCATGGACATTTGAGAGACTATTAGACACGCAACCATGGATGATATTAGGAAGTGTTGGATTTATCTCACGACGAGGTGAGACAGCCCCAGTCCTCGCCTCTCGCATCCCTCTCCCTCCCCCTCTCCTCACCAATACACTTCATCTCGGCTGCCAGCTTCTCCTCCAGTAACGAGACCAGGTTGACGGAGGAAGCGTACGAGCTCACGCTGGCCGGATTCACGCAGGAGGCTCTCAGTGCCAGGACGTAAAGGGCCAGCATTCCGCTGGAGAACGTCGCCCCTGGGGGTGGGGGAGAGCGGAGAGGATTACCTACCCCAATCTGCAGTACGCAATTCACCAGCTCCGTCACCCCCTCCCTCTCCTACAACCCTCTCCCTCTCCGTCACCCCTCCCTCCCCTACACCCCTCCCCGTCTCCGTCACCCCCTCCCTCCCCTACACCCCTCCCCGTCTCCGTCACCCCCTCCCTCCCCTACACCCCTCCCCGTCTCCGTCACACCCTCCCTCCCCTACACCCCTCCCCGTCTCCGCCACCCCTTCCCTCCCCTACACCCCTCCCCGTCTCCGTCACCCACTCCCTCTCCTACACTCCTCCCCGTCTCCGTCACACCCTCCCTCCCCCACACGCCTCTCCGTCTCCGTCACCCTATCCCTCCCCTACACCCCTCTCCGTCTCCGTCACCCCCTCCCTCCCCTACATCCCTCCCCGTCACCGTCACCCCCTCCCTCCCCTACACCCCTCCCCGTCTCCGTTACCCCTCCCTCCCTCACACCCCTCTCCGTCTCCGTCACCCCCTCCCTCCCAATCACCCCTCTCCGTCTCCGTCACCCCCACCCTCCCCTACACACCTCCCCGTCTCCGTCACCCCCTCCCTCCCTCACACCCCTCTCCGTTTCCGTCACCCCCTCCCTCTCCGTCTCCATCACCCCTCCCCTCACCTTTGTCAACAGCCTGTTCCCGTATTCGACGCAGAATCGTCTCGGTGGCAGGGTCGGGCGTCACCGAGTGCAGCCGGAGGGCTAACAGCACACTGGGGTCAGCAGTGGGGTGAGAGTCCGTAGCCCGCAGCTCCCCGACCAGGCGGTCAATGACTGAGGAGGGGGAAGCAGAGGGACGGGAGCTTCCTGTGTGTGGAGAGAGGGGGGAGAGGGGGATGTGAGTGTGTGTATGTGAGAGAGGGAGTGAGAGAGTGAAACTGGACCATCTTGGCATCCGAGGCCGGACCAGGGACTGGATCAAATGCTTTCTGACTAAACGGCACCAAAAGGTGTTAATCGACGGACAATCCTCGTCCAGCTGTCCAGTGTTTTCGGGAGTACCACAGGGCACCGTCTTGGGTTCACTGCTTGTTTTAACCTATATAAATGACTTTCCAACTTGTGTTACACCTGAAGTCAGACTGTTTGCAAATGACCTGATTCTGTACAGACCCATAAATTCTCCAAATGATTGCCATACCCTTTAACGAGACATCAACTCGCTGTGCAAGTGGGAGTGCTCCTGGCAGATGAAATTTAACATCTCAGAGGGCTGTGTTTTCAGAATGACCCACAAGAAAAACAAAATTACCATCATCAGTACTTCATGGGAAACGTTGCACTCCAGGAAGTAAAACATTACCCCCTACTCGGGCATTGAACTGTCAGATAAACGTCGCTGGGCAAAACACATCGACCAAACCATATCAAGTTCCAACGGCGTAACTTCGGGAATTGCTCAAAAAAACACAAAAGAAGTCGCTGATCAAACTCTCGTCCGTCCAAGACTTGAATACTGTAGTTCCACTTGAGATCCTTACCAGACCATTCACATCAACGACATAGAACATAGAATACTACAGCACAGTACAGGCCCTTCGGCCCACAATGTTGTGTCGACCCTTAAACCCTGCCTCCCATATAAGCCCCCACCTTAAATTCCTCCATATACCTGTCCAGTAGTCTCTTAAACTTCACTAGTGTATCTGCCTCCACCACTGACTCAGGCAGTGCATTCCACGCACCAACCACCCTCTGAGTAAAAAACCTTCCTCTAATATCCCCCTTGAACTTCCCAGCCCTTACCTTAAAGCCATGTCCTCTTGTATTGAGCAGTGTTGCCCTGGGGAAGAGGCGCTGGCTATCCACTCTATCTATTCCTCTTATTATCTTGTACACCTCTATCATGTCTCCTCTCATCCTCCTTCTCTCCAAAGAGTAAAGCCCTAGCTCCCTTAATCTCTGATCATAATGAATACTCTCTAAACCAGGCAGCATCCTGGTAAATCTCCTCTGTAACCTTTCCAATGCTTCCACATCCTTCCTATAGTGAGGTGACCAGAACTGGACACAGTTCTCCAAGTGTGGCCTAACCAGAGTTCTATAGAGCTGCATCATTACATCGTGACTCTTAAACTCTATCCCTCGACTTATGAAAGATAACACCCCATAAGCTTTCTTAACTACCCTATCCACCTGTGAGGCAACTTTCAGGGATATGTGGACATGTACCCCGAGATCCCTCTGCTCCTCCACACTACCAAGTATCCTGCCATTTACTTTGTACTCTGCCTTGGAGTTTGTCCTTCCAAAGTGTACCACCTCACACTTCTCCGGGTTGAACTCCATCTGCCACTTCTCAGCCCATTTCTGCATCCTATCAATGTCTCTCTGCAATCAAGAATGAGAGGGAGAGGAGAGAGTAGGAGGGAGGGAGGGAGAGAGAGACGTACAGGGGTGCAGAGAGGGTGGGAGAGCAGCAGACAGACGAGAGGCATATGGGGAGAGGGTAAGCAGTGATGGACGGAGAGTAGGAGGGTGCAGAGGGAGCGAGGGAGGAGATGGTCACTGGGGGAGTTAAAGAGAGAAGGGGTGGAGGGGAGGGACGGGGGAATAGTGGCAGAGAGAGGCAGAAGAGTGTGGGGAGAAGGGGGGAGATGGGGAGATAGAGGGGAAGAGAGGAAGGCGAGACAGAGTGGCGAGAGGGGGAAGAGATGGGGGAGATTGGGAGAGACGGGGGGAGATAGAGAGGAAGAGAGGGAGGCGGGAAGAGAGTGGGGGAGTTGGGAGAGAGAGAGGGGGAGATATAGGGGAGAGAGGGGGGCGGGAGAGAGTGGGGAGAAGGGGGAGAGAGAGGGGAGATAGAGGGGAGGCGGGAGAGAGTGGAGAGAAGGGGAGGCAGAGTCGGGGAGATGAGGGAGAGGGGGAAGATAAAGAGGACGAGAGGGAGGCGGGGAAGAATGGGGAGAGATAGGGTGACATGGGGAAAGACAGGGGGAGATAGAGTAGGAGATGGAGAGAGAGAGGGGGGATAGAATGTGAGGAGGGAGAGATTAGGTAGAAGGGGAAAGAGAGGGGGAGATGGCGGAGATAGAGGGGAAGAGAGGGAGGTGGGAGAGAGTGGGGAGAAGGGGGAAGGGAGACGGGGAGAGAGGGGAGAGATAGAGGGGAAGAGAGGGAGGTGGGAGAGAGGCGGGAGAGAGTGGAGAGAAGGGGGAAGCGAGACGGGGAGATGGGGAGAGAGAAAGGGGGAAGATAGAGGGGATGAGAGGGAGGCGGGAGAGAGTGGGTAGAAGGTGGAGAGAGGTGGAGATGGGGAGAGAAGGGCGAGATAGAGGGGAAGGCGGGAGAGAGTGGAGAGAAGGGGAGTGAGACGGGGAGATGGGGAGAGAGGAGGGAGATAGATAGAAAGACAGGGAGGCGAGAGAAAGAGGGGAGAAGGGGGAGAGATGGTGGGATAGAAGGGGCGATGGGAGAGAGAGGGGGAGACAGAGGGGGAGACGGGAGAGATGGGGGAGATGGGGGAGATAGCGGCGAAGAGAGGGAGGCGGGAGAGAGTGGGGAGTAGAGGGAAGCGAAACGGGGAGATGGAGAGAGAGAAAGAGGGAAGATAGAGGGAAAGAGAGGGAGGCGGGAGAGAGTGAGGAGAAGCGGGGAGAGAGAGCGTGAGATGGGGAGAGACGGGGGGAGAATGAGTGGGAGAGAGGGAGGCGGGAGAGAGTGGGGAGAAGCGGGGAGAGAGAAGGGGAGCTGGTGGTGAGTGAGGGGGAGATAAAGAGGAAGAGAGGGAGGTGGGAGTGAGTGGGGAGAAGCGGGGAGAGGGGGGAGATGGGGAGGAGAGAGAGGGAGGGGGGAAGAAATAGGGGAGAGGGAGACGGGAGAGAGACGTGTAGAGAGACCGGGCCAGAGAGAATGGGGCAGTGACGGGGGAGAGGGTGAGATGGGGAGAGAGTGGGGACATGTGGGCGAGAGGTGGATGGAGGAGTTTGAAGACGTCATGGGATGTTATGGAGACGGAGTGAGGCGGAGGGTGGGGGTTGGGGGGCGGTCAGGGCGATTCGGGAAACCTCACCACTCTCCCCCTGGGTCAGACTGATTCCCACCAGCAACACGAGAACAATCCGTGGCCCCAGCATCATCTCTCGCTTCCGCTGTCCTGCGGATTTCTGGCCCGATCGTCTGTCTGCGCCGGGGATAAATGTCCGACCCGCCGTGGGGGTGGGGGTGGGGGCGGTGCGGTGGAATTTCGACACTTTCCGTGCGAAAGAACCAATAATCAGATCCTGATTAGATCCTCTTGTCGTTCCAGGAAACACGGTCACATCGAGTGACATTCCTGGTCACTCCCCGATTCCGTTCCCTGTCGCTGTCATCCGCTCCCTCCCTTACATCCCTCCCCGTCTCCGACACACCCTCCCTCCCCTACACACCTCCCCGTCTCTGTAACCACTTCCGCCCCTAAAAGTTGGGGCAACGGCATTCCTCGTCTTCCCCACCGCCCCGCCCCCAAATTGGATTCATTCATTTCGAGGGGACGGAAATATAAAAGCGACGATGTAATGCAGAGGGTTCGCAAAACGCCGGTGAGATCCCACTTCGGGAGTTACGCCCCCCATCTCAGAAAGGTCGCGCTGGCACTGGAGCGGGTCCGGGGGAGGATCACGGGGTTAATTCGGAATTGTAAGCGCTGGTACGAGGAATGTCTGCTGGCTCCGGGACTGAACCCGCTCCCCACCCCACACCGTCCCCCCCGCACCAAGCCCCCGACGCATATGGGATCTTCCCGCGCCAATAGCAGCTCCCTCCCGAAACCGCTGTGTCCCTTTGATCCTTTTGGATTATGAGAATGCTCGTCCTCTTTTATTGTCAAGTAGAAATGCATACATGAATGAAGAAATGATACCCGACCAAAACGTTTCCATGGAGGCCTTCCAGATCGTTCGGGCTGACCGGAAGTGCACTGAGAGCGGTAAGCGTTTGGGAGTTGGGGGCTTGCTATTCTGGTTAACAACAGCTGGTGCAATCCTGGTCATATGACGATCGAGGAACGTGTTTGTAGACCGGATATTGAAATTTTTGCTGTTGGACTCCGGCCATATTCCACCGAGATACAACACTGGGCGCCATGGGACGTTGTCCCTGCCTGTGGCCATCGAACTTTACAGCTCCTCCTGTGGAGAGTCAGACACCCTGAGCCAATAGGCTGGTCCTGGATTTATTTCCATCTGGCATAGTTTGCATATTGTTGTTTGATTGTTTCTGGTTTTTGTATTGCTATATTTATGCTCTATTCTTGGTTGGTGCAGCTGTAACGAAACCCAATTTCCTTCGGGATCAATAAAGTATATCTACCTCAAACAACAGGAATTCTGCAGATGCTGGAAATTCAAGCAACACACATCAAAGTTGCTGGTGAACGCAGCAGGCCAGGCAGCATCTCTAGGAAGAGGTGCAGTCGACGTTTCAGGCCGAGACCCTTCGTCAGGACTAACTGAAGGAAGAGTGAGTAAGGGATTTGAAAGCTGGAGGGGGAGGGGGAGATGCAAAATGATAGGAGGAGGGGGAGGGATAGAGCCGAGAGCTGGACAGGTGATAGGCAAAAGGGGATACGAGAGGATCAAGGGACAGGAGGCCTAGGGAGAAAGACGGGGGGGGTGACCCAGAGGATGGGCAAGAGGTATATTCAGAGGGACAGAGGGAGAAAAAGGAGAGTGAGAGAAAGAATGTGTGCATAAAAATAAGTAACAGTTGGGGTACGAGGGGGAGGTGGGGCCTAGCGGAAGTTAGAGAAGTCAATGTTCATGCCATCAGGTTGGAGGCTACCCAGACGGAATATAAGGTGTTGTTCCTCCAACCTGAGTGTGGCTTCATCTTTACAGTCTTCCCCCGTCTTTCGTCCCGGACCTCCTGTCCCATGATCCTCTCGTATCCCCTTTTGCCTATCACCTGTCCAGCTCTCGGCTCCATCCCTCCCCCTCCTGTCTTCTCCTATCATTTTGCATCTCCCCCTCCCCCTCCAGCTTTCAAATCCCTTACTCACTCTTCCTTCAGTTAGTCCTGACGAAGGGTCTCGGCCTGAAACGTCGACTGCGCCTCTTCCTATAGATGCTGCTTGGCCTGCTGCGTTCACCAGCAACTTTGAAGTATATCTACCTATCTGTCTATGATACAATGTTTCTCTGGAGTGATATCACAGAAAACAGGACAAACCAAAGACTAACAATGACAGAACCACATCATTATAACATATAGTTACAGCAGTGCAAAACAATACCGTAATTTGAAGAAGAGCAAACCATGGGCACGGTAAAACAAAAAGTCTCAAAGTCCCAGAGTCGATGGACTCCCGAGGTCCCGATAGCAGGCGGCAAAAGGGAGAAACTCCCGGTCATAAACCTCCAGGCACCGTCAATTTGCCGATACCTTGGAAGCAGCCGACCACAGCCAACACTGAGTCCATCCATCCGTAAACTTCGAGCTTCCGACCAGCCTCTCCGATACAGCCTGCAGAGCGCCATCCCCTGCCGAGCGCCTTCGACCTCTCCCCGGCCGCTGAAATACGCAAAGCCGAGGATCTCGGGGCCTTCAGCTCCAGAGATTCCGGTTACCACACAGTAGCAACGGCAGCGAAGCGGGCATTTCAGAAGTTTCTCCAGATGTTCCTTCGTGCTCTCACGTCCGTCTCCATCAAATCAGTATTGTGCACGGTCCCCTACTTGACAGATTACAGATATTCACCACCGGAGAGGCCGTGCACCGCCATCTTCTCCCCCCTCCCGGGAGCCTTTTGAAAGTTGAATTAAACAAGTGATGCAAAACCAGAAATGAAAAGGTAGTGAGGTTGTGTTAATGGGTCCAGTGTCCATTCAGAAATCGGATGGCGTATGTGAAGAATGGTTGAGTTCCTCAGTCGCTGAGTGTATGTCTTCAGGCTCCTGTGCCTCCTCCCACACGGTAGCAAAGAGAAGAGGGCATGTCCCGGGAGAGGGGGGTCTTTAATGATGGACAGCACCTTTCGACGATGTCCTGGACGCTGAGAAGGTAGGTGCCCGCGATGGAGCGGGCCAGGTTCGCAACTTCCTGCGGCTTTTTTCCGCTCCTGTACAGCGGCCCCTCTCTCCGTACGGGACGAAGATGCACCCGGTTACAACGCTCTCCCAGGGATAACTGTACAGATTTTGCTTGATTTGGCGATGTAGCTAAATCTCCTTCTATCTTTACACCACTCCATCTGATCCAACATTCTTTCCCGTATCCCTGCAGACCTCGTTTAACAACCCCACCCCCAATAAAAGCTCTAACAAAGCTACCCGTAAGGAAATTGTGTTCCAACACCACCCCAACAGACCCCAAGTTCAAATGTAACCCCCGTATTTTGTACAGGTCACACCCTCCCCAGAAGAGATCCCAAAGATCTGGAAATCTGAAACCCTACCCCCCGAACCCCTTCAGCAATTCCTCAGCCACACCTGGCAAATTTTCCTGTTCTTCCCGACACGGGCGGAGACCCAGTGTTTTCTGCCGTGGGGCTACTGTCTCTCGGCGTTCGACCCAGCTCCCAGCAATCTCCCTCTCCAGGATCCCCTGCCAAAAATGCGACTCTGCACTCTAACCCCGGAGACATTTCTCTGACCCCATCTGCGACTGACCATCGAGGTTAAGGTCCCCTACCCACCCAACCTTGCCGTCCGGTCACGCGTCTCCAAACGCTGTCCGAGGGGCGTTTGACAGAGCTGGGCCTGAACCCGCTGGAGTTTAGAAGATCGAGAGGGGGACTTCACTGAAAATCTTTCCAGAAATAGTAGGGGACCGAGGGTCTAGTGAGATGAAGGAACTGAGGGAAATACATGTTAGTAGGGAAGTGGTGTTAGGTAAATTGAAGGGATTGAAGGCAGATAAATCCCCAGGGCCAGATGGTCTGCATCCTAGAGTGCTTAAGGAAGTAGCCCAAGAAATAGTGGATGCATTAGTGATAATTTTTCAAAACTCGTTAGATTCTGGACTAGTTCCTGAGGATTGGAGGGTGGCTAATGTAAGCCCACTTTTTAAAAAAGGAGGGAGAGAGAAACCGGGGAATTATAGACCGGTTAGCCTAACGTCGGTGGTGGGGAAACTGCTGGAGTCAGTTATCAAGGATGTGATAACAGCACATTTGGAAAGCGGTGAAATCATCGGACAAAGTCAGCATGGATTTGTGAAAGGAAAATCATGTCTTTCGAATCCCATGGAATTTTTTTGAGGATGTAACTAGTAGTGTGGATGGGGGAGGACCAGTGGGTGTGGTATATTTGGATTTTCAAAAGACTTTTGACAAGGTCCCACACAGGAGATGAGTGTGCAAACTTAAAGCACACGGTATTGGGATCCGGTATTGATCTGGTACTCACCAGCACTCCTTGCTGCAATGTGTCAATTACTGGAGCGACGCCTTCTTCATCTTCAGTAGTGATACAGTACCGTTTAAGACAGGGCAGTGGCGCATTCTTTTTGGAGTAACTTTATGCTCCGGAGCTGTCTGGGCCTTTCAAACATGATTTTTATGTTGGGCCCATAGTTTCCCTGGTACCCGCGCTGAGGCTCGAGGGGTCTCCTGCGAGTGGTTGTTGCTTTTCAAAATTTGTTTCCCAGCTCTCGGACCTTAAGATAATCCTCCCCTCCATTTGGTTGAAGAATTCTATTCGGGCTTCTTGTCCCATTGCCGACAGAGTTATAGTATAAACAGCCTTGCTTTCTTTCGCCAATCGTTTTATCGTCGTCCCGATACCTTGAGGCTTTGCTGCTGGTTTTATGGCCACTGTCAAATGAGGCATTGAGCTGTCCCCTGGTCTACCAGGAGCTCGAACCCCTCAGAACCAAAATACAAATACGGTGTTGCTTTACCGTTTAAATAAGGGCGTACAGCCTGATCACCGGACAGGTCAGTTTGTGAAGTGTAATAGACCGTGCAAAGGAGTTGCTTCTTTTCTCGGCTGCTATTACTGGAGTACTGCAGGTTTTGCGTGTAGCGGTTGGCTAGTCCTCTCAATGTGTCATACGGTCTCTGAACCTGCCAAGCATAGGAATTGCTATCCAATTGCCAGTAGTATAGTATGTGGAAAAAGACTAAGGAGCTGGTGGTAGACCTGAGCAGAGCTAAGGTACAGGTGACCCCTGTTTCCATCCAGGGGGTCAATGTGGACATGGTGGAGGATTACAAATACCTGGGGATACGAATTGACAATAAACTGGACTGGTCAAAGAACACTGAGGCTGTCTACAAGAAGGGTCAGAGCCGTCTCTATTTCCTGAGGAGACTGAGGTCCTTTAACATCTGCCGGACGATGCTGAGGATGTTCTACGAGTCTGTGGTGGCCAGTGCGATCACGTTTGCTGTTGTGTGCTGGGCAGCAGGCTGAGGGTAGCAGACACCAGCAGAATCAACAAACTCATTCGTAAGGCCAGTGATGTTGTGGGGATGGAACTGGACTCTCTGACGGTGGTGTCTGAAAAGAGGATGCTGTCCAAGTTGCATGCCATCTTGGACAATGTCTCCCATCCACTACATAATGTACTGGGTGGGCACAGGAGTACATTCAGCCAGAGACTCATTCCACCGAGATGCAACACAGAGCGTCATAGGAAGCCATTCCTGCCTGTGGCCATCAAACTTTACAACTCCTCCCTTGGAGGGTCAGACACCCTGAGCCAATAGGCTGGTCCTGGACTTAGTTCCTGGCATAATTTACACATCACTATTTAACTATTTATGGTTTTATTACTATTTATTATTTATGGTGCAACTGTAATGAAAACCAATTTCCCCCGGGGTCAATAAAGTATGACTGTGACTATGACTATGTATGGGTTCTGAACTGTCTTTTTGTCGCCCATTCATTAATTTTAGCATTTGAGGGAACCTAATTTGAGGAAGTCCCATGTATATACCTTCCGCTGTACAGTGCAGCGTTGCCCCTGATTTACAAAGGGTCTGCGGACCCAGCAGAGGTAGCGGGGCTGTTCTAGATACAGTGAAGGTGTCTGTTCAAAGCTTATCCTACATTCTCTTTTTTCTCTTTTCCTGCCTCTCTCTTTTTTTTGGACTTTTAGGGCGTGTTTTTTTTTCTCTCTCGAGTACTGCTAACGCTTCCTTCAGCTCCCTTAGCTTCAATTCCTCTTTACTGAGCCCCTTCTCTCATGACGGCGATGTCTGCTCCCATGGGGGGGGGGTTTGTAAGGAGTGGGTACAAATTGTTAAATCGTCTAACAACTTGAGAGGTGTTAGGGCGCTAAGAGGGTCCTATCCTCGTCGCCAGTTTTCGCGGGAAAAAAAAAACACTCGGAGCTGCAGGTGGAGTGCCTGATACCACGGGGAGCCCAGGCACCGAAAAGCGGGATCCGAGAACTCCGCTTCACAATGAAGCACACTCTTAGTTATACCCCAATTGTACGTGACAAGAAGCATCTGGTCATAAGGAGGAACTTAGACTGTAATTCTGCAGAATAATGAAGTTACACAGTATGTCCTTGAACAGTTACAGTTATACGTTTGCTGAAGTGTCAGTTTCAGACAAGTATATCAGGTTTGCTGGATCGCAGACATGTGATCATCCACAGAACAAAGAAACATAGTCATAACTATTCCCACATCCCATCCACAGCACACATTCCAATCACGCCGTGTACCTAACTCACAGATAACGGACTGCAGCTTTAAATTCACACACTCTTTACTGATGGGAAAAAAAATCATTAACCCCTTAACGTTCGTCACGGAATCTCAGTCGTTTTCTTCCACTGAGAATAGGCTGGGACACTGGATCTCCAGTTAGGGAATGGGAAAGGGTTTCTTGTCAGGAAATCTCGCCTGACAAATCTGTTAGAATTCTCCAAGTAAGTACCCGGCAGGGTGGGCAAAGGAGAGGCGGTGGATGCCCGTTAATTAATTTTCAGAAGGCAATTGATATGGTGCCTCACATGACGCAGCCTAACGAGATAAATCCGATGGCGAGCAACGCACATCAAAGCCTGCTGCGTTCACCAGCAACTTTGATGTAGAACATAGAACATAGAATAGTACAGCACAGCACAGGCCCTTCGGCCCACAACGTTGTGCCGACCCTCAAACCCTGCCTCCCATATAAGCCCCCACCTTAAATTCCTCCATATACCTGTCTAGTAGTCTCTTAAACTTCACCAGTGTATCTCCCTCCACCACTGACTCAGGCAGTGCATTCCACGCATCAGCTAAGCGTGTTGCTTGAATTCCCAGCATCTGCAGATTTCCTCGTGTTTGCGTTTTTCAAATGCTATGGCGTTACGGGAAAGATACTGGCACGGATAGAGGAATGGCTGACACGCAGGAGGCAGCGGGTGGGAATAAATGGGGCCTTTTTCTGGTTAGCTGCCAGTGACTAGTTGTGTTCCTTAGCGGTCAGTATTGTTTTATCAAAGTGAAAAGCGGAATTGAGCGCTTTGTGATAAAGTTTCCAGATGATACGATTTAGCTGGGGAGGTGGTTAGTGCTGAGGAAACTATGTGATTCCATCAGGACTTCGACAAATTGAAAGAATTGGCAAAAAAAAAAGAAGTTGCAGACGGAATACAGTATTCAGAAATGTCCGATAATGTATTTGGTTAAAGGAACAGTAGTGCGGATTATTATCTAAATGGGGAGAAGGTTCAAACATCGGAGATGCAGAGAGATTTAGGAATGCCGCGGAAGACCCCGAGAAGGTTAATTCACAGGCTGAGTCTGTAGGAAAAAAGGCAAATGCGATGTTGCCGTTTATTTTAAGGAGAATAGAACATAAAAGCAAGGCGATAACGCTGAGCATTTATAAGACACTAGTCGGGCCGCATTTGGAGTTTAGTCAACCGTTTGGTTGAGAGGATGAGGGGAGACATGATAGAGGTGTACAAGATATTAAGAGGAATAGATAGAGTGGACAGCCAGCGCCTCTTCCCCAGGGCACCACTGCTCAATACAAGAGGACATGGCTTTAAGGTAAGGGGTGGGAAGTTCAAGGGGGATATTAGAGGAAGGTTTTTTTTTCACTCAGAGAGTGGTTGGTGCGTGGAATGCACTCCCTGAGTCAGATACACTAGTGAAGTTTAAGAGACTAGTAGACAGGTATATGGAGGAATTTAAGGTGGAGGGATTATATGGGAGGCAGGGTTTGAGGGTCGGCACAACATTGTCGGCCGAAGGGCCTGCACTGTGCTGTACTGTTCTATGTTCTATGTTCTGGGACACTTATCTCAGAAAGGATGTATTGACGTCGGAGAGCGTGTGGAGGAGGATCCCAGGATGATTCCGAGAACGAAGGGGTTAACATATGAGGAGAGTTTGGCAGTTATGGGCCTGTACGCACTGGAATTTGGACGAATGCTCGGGGATCTCGCTGAAACCTGCAGAATGCTGAAAGGGCTACGAGGGTGGGTGTGGAGAAGATATTTTCTGTGGTGGTGGATATCCGGAACTAGAAGAGTATTAAGAACGAGGAAAAACGTTTCTACTTGCTCTCTCCTGACGGACAAGCGGTAAGAATAGATGTGCAGGATTTACGCAGATGGAAATGTGATCAGGGCGACCCTTTCGAACAGAGGTAAGCAGAATATTTCTTCAGGCAGAGAACCGGGAGTCTGTGAAATGCTCTCCCACAGACCGCGCTGGCGGCCAGGTTGGTGGGTATGTTTAAGGCGGAAGATGGCAACAAGGAATGAGAATAGAAACATAGAAACATAGAAACATAGAAAATAGGTGCAGGAGTAGGCCATTCGGCCCTTCGAGCCTGCACCGTCATTTATTATGATCATGGTTGATCATCCAACTCAGAACACCGCCCCAGCCTTCCCTCCATACCCCCTGACCCCCGTAGCCACAAGGACCATATCTAACTCCCCCTTAAATATAGCCAATGAACTGGCCTCAACTGTTTCCTGTGGCAGAGAATTCCACAGATTCACCGCTCTCTGTGTGAAGAAGTTTTTCCTAATCTCGGTCCTAAAAGGCTTCCCCTCTATCCTCAAACTGTGGCCCCTCGATCTGGACTTCCCCAACATCGGGAACAATCTTCCTGCATCTAGCCTGTCCAATCCCTTTAGGATCTTATACGTTTCAATCAGATCCCCCCTCAATCTTCTAAATTCTAACGAGTACAAGCCTAGTCGATCCAGTCTTTCATCATATGAAAGTCCTGCCATCCCAGGAATCAATCTGGTGAACCTTCTTTGTATTCCCTCTATGGCAAAGATGTCTTTCCTCAGATTAGGGGACCAAAACTGCACACAATACTCCAGGTGTGGTCTCACCAAGGCCTTGTACAACTGCAGTAGTACCTCCCTGCTCCTGTACTCGAATCCTCTCGCTATAAATGCCGGCATACCATTCGCCTTTTTCACCGCCTGCTGTACCTGCATGCCCACTTTCAATGACTGGTGTATAATGACACCCAGGTCTCGTTGCACCTCCCATTTTCCTAATCAGCCACCATTCAGATAATAATCTGTTTTCCTATTTTTGCCACCAAAGTGGATAACTTCACATTTATCCACATTAAATTGCATCTGCCATGAATTTGCCCACTCACCCAACCTATCCGAGTCACCCTGCATCCTCTTAGCATCCTCCTCACAGCTAACACTGCCACCCAGCTTTCTTGTTATCCGCAAACTTGGAGATGCTGCATTTAATTTCCTCATCCAAGTCATTAATATATATTGTAAACAACTGGGGTCCCAGCACTGAGCCTTGCGGTACCCCACTAGTCACCGCCTGCCATTCTGAAAAGGTCCCGTTTATTCCCACTCTTTGCTTCCTGTCTGCTAACCAATTCTCCACCCACACCAATACCTTACCCCCAATACCGTGTGCTTTAAGTTTGCACACTAATCTCCTGTGTGGGACCTTGTCAAAAGCCTTTTGAAAATCCAAATATACCACATCCACTGGTTCTCCCCTATCCACTCTACTAGTTACATCCTCAAAAAATTCTATGAGATTCGTCAGACATGATTTTCCTTTCACAAATCCATGCTGACTTTGTCCGATCATTTCACCGCTTTCCAAATCTGCTGTTATCACATCTTTGATAACTGACTCCAGCAGTTTCCCCACCACCGACGTTAGGCTAACCGGTCTATAATTCCCCGGTTTCTCTCTCCCTCCCTTTTTAAAAAGTGCAGTTACATTAGCCACCCTCCAATCCTCAGGAACTAGTCCAGAATCTAACGAGTTTTGAAAAATTATCACTAATGCATCCGCTATTTCTTGGGCTACTTCCTTAAGTACTCTAGGATGCAGACCATCTGGCCCTGGGGATTTATCTGCCTTCAATCCCTTCAATTTACCTAACACCACTTCCCTACTAACATGTATTTCGCTCAGTTCCTCCATCTCACTGGACCCTCTGTCCCCTACTATTTCTGGAAGATTATTTATGTCCTCCTTAGTGAAGACAGAACCAAAGTAATTATTCAATTGGTCTGCCATGTCCTTGCTCCCCATAATCAATTCACCTGTTTCTGTCTGCAGGGGACCTACATTTGTCTTTACCAGTCTTTTCCTTTTTACATATCTATAAAAGCTTTTACAGTCCGTTTTTATGTTCCCTGCCAGTTTTCTCTCATAATCTTTTTTCCCCTTCCTAATTAAGCCCTTTGTCCTCCTCTGCTGAACTCTGAATTTCTCCCAGTCCTCAGGTGAGCCACTTTCTCTGGCTAATTTGTATGCTACTTCTTTGGAATTGATACTATCCCTAATTTCTCTTGTCAGCCACGGGTGCACTACCTTCCCTGATTTATTCTTTTGCCAAACTGGGATGAAGAATTGTTGTAGTTCATCCATGCAACCTTTAAATGCTTGCCATTGCATATCCACTGTCAATCCTTGAAGTGTCATTTGCCAGTCTATCTCAGCTAATTCACGTCTCATACCTTCAAAGTTACCCCTCTTTAAGTTCAGAAACTTTGTTTCCGAATTAACTATGTCACTCTCCATCTTAATGAAGCATTCCACCATATTGTGGTCACTCTTACCCAAGGGGCCTCTCACGACAAGATTGCTAACTAACCCTTCCTCATTGCTCAAAACCCAGTCCAGAATAACCTGCTCTCTAGTTGGTTCCTCGACATGTTGGTTCAAAAAACCATCCCGCATACATTCCAAGAAATCCTCTTCCTCAGCACCTTTACCAATTTGGTTCACCCAATCTCCATGTAGATTGAAGTCACCCATTATAACTGCTGTTCCTTTATTGCACACATTTCTAATTTCCTGTTTAATACCATCTCCGACCTCACTACTACTAATGTTAAACGTAAACTGCGATGCGGAACGCAACTGCTGCCACAAAGCTACACGCACACCGCAAGGGAAAGTTAATTATCAGCGTAGGTTCCGAGAAAAAAAAAAGACTTTCGGTCAAAACAGGCTGCAGTGACACTGAATTTTCACTCTGGAGATCGACAAACACAAGAGGGATTATGTTTTCCATGGTGGGGGAGTCTAGGACAAGAGGGCACAGCCTCAGGATAGAGGGGTGCCCTTTCAAAACAGGGATGCAGAGAAATTTCTTTAGCCAAAGGATGGTGAATTTGTGAAATTTGTTGCCACACGTAGCTGTGGAAGCCAGGTTGTTGGGTGTATTTACGGCAGAGATTGATAGGTTCTTGATTGGACACGGCATCAAAGGTTACGGGGAGAAGGCTGGGAACTGGGGTTGAGGAGGAGATAAAAATAAAACGATCAGCGATAATTGAATGGCAGAGCAGACTTGATGGGCCAGATGCCCTAATTCTGCTCCTTTGTCTTATGGTCTTATGACATATGCTTTCCCGCTGCCCATATATTAAAACGTTAAGCCCTTCATAATCCCGAGCCAAAGCCACATAGAATAATTCCTCACTGTGTGCCCCCAGCACCGCCATCAGCCCTGGGATACGCAACCCGGTTACCTCAGTATAGCGTGAAACACAATCCGACACTCAGCAACACCTCATGATCTTGAAGACCCGCACCCTCCAATCGCACCCCACACACATTCAGACACGTGTGCGGTTCTCAAACAATCACCCTGTCCCAATTCCACAACGCACACCTAACCTCACCCACGCAGAGCCTTGGCGATACCTCTCACCCCCTCACACTCTGAATAAGATCAATGACTGATGAAGATAGATACCAAGAAAGGCGGATGGGTCTGAACTATGTCCTGCCTACACCACGAACATGTCCCTCAAACATCCTGACATACACGTGCCTTTCCATACGCTCCTCAAACCCCTCTGAGGTATTTTCCCCTCTGACCATACCAGGCAGTGCATTCTGGACATCCACCGCTCTCTGAGTAAAGAACTTACCCCTCACATCCCCCTTCAAACCATTCCTTCTCCCCTTCAAATGTTCTCTCTCTGCTATTAGATATAATAGCACGAACAACAAGTATCCGCCACGAACAGCAAGTATTCGCTGACTACTCTATCTATCCCATCTCCCCTTCAATGCTTTCCCTTTTGCTATCGGATATTTCTGCCATGGAAAACATGTAGTCGCTCTCCACTCTATCGATACCCCCTGTGCACGTCCATCAGATCTTCCCTCAGCTCTCGAAGCTACGGAGTTCGTCCAGCCTTCTGTGCCCTCCAAACCAGGGAAACATCTTCCGCACCCTCTCCAAAGGCTCAACATCCTTCCTTTGGTGGGACAAACAGAATTTTAAGCAAAAGTCCAGATCTGGCCTAACCAGAGCTTTATAAATTTGCAACACAAGCTCCTGACTCAGTGGCTCGACGAAAAAAAGAAAAAGCAAACTTTCCATCAGGCTTCCTAAACACCTGATCCACCTGCGTAGCCTCCTGCGAGGCGGTATGAACTTGGAACCCAGGACCTCTGTTCTCAGCGACGCTGTTACGGATCTTGCCCTGAACAGGGTCCTGACCTTCGCACTTGCCCGACCGAGCTGTAACACCTCACGTTTCCCTGGGTAATCCCCAGCTGCCATTTCTCAGCCCGTGTCTGCATCTGATCTATATCGTGCTGTGTTCTTCGCCTGTCTTTACCGACACACAACCCCACCGATCTGTGTAACATCCGCAAATTGACTCCCCCACCCATCCAGATTTTCAACCAGGTCATTTATATAAATCGAACAGCCTTAGATTCAACTTCTCTTCCCCAAAACTCACCAGCGGCTTTCCGTCCTGAGGAAGCTAAAGAAATTTGGCCTGCCCCCTAAAACCCTCACCAATTCTTACAGATGCACCGTAGAAAGCATTCTTCTAGGGTGCATCACAACCTGGTGTGGAAGTTGTCCTGTCCAAGACCGGAAGAAGCTGCAGAAGATCGTGAACACGGCGCAGCACATCACACAAACCAATCTTCCGTCCGTGGACTCACTTTACACCGCACGCTGTCGGAGCAGTGCTGCCAGGATAATCAAGGACACGACCCACCCAGCCAACACACCCTTCGTCCCTCTTCCCTCCGGGAGAAGGCTCAGGAGCTTGAAGACTCGTCCGGCCAGATTTGGGAACAGCTTCTTTCCAACTGTGATAAGACTGCTGAACGGATCCTGTCCCGGATCTGTGCCGTACCCTCTAAGATTCCGGACCTGCTACTCGGTTCTTTTTGTACTACCTTACTTTCCCTTTTCTATTTTCAAGTTATGATTTGTATTTTTTTTAAATATTTACTATCGATTTGTACTCTACGGAGCGCGAAACGCAGAATCAAATATCTCTGTGATTATTATCAATTGTTTGGCGACAATGAAGTACATAGTATAATATATAATTCCCCAACAATGCAAAAAAACTATCCAGACTTCTCTAAAATATATTTACTGCTTCATTGGGCAGGGGATTCCACAGATTCACCCCCTCATATCCGTCCAAAATCTACACCTTCGAAACATGAGGATGTGTCCCTTGGTTCTAGTTTCACCCAACAGTGGAAACTAATTTCTTGTACAATCTCATCTGCCCCTTTCATAATTTTAAAAGTGTCTATATGATCTCCCCTCATACATCTGAATTCCAGCAAATACATTTCCAGGCGACTACCGCCTCTGATAGTGAAATCCTGATTCGAATAGGAAGTCGTGGGTGTGGGTTCGATTTCGGAAGTTGTGAAAAACTACATGATATCATGGACATGTTATGGAGGGCTATGGTTTTGGTGCAGATCGATTGGCCTATGCTGCATAACAGATCCAGACGGACTACAACTGTACAAGGCATTGGTGAGGCCAAATTTGCAGTATTGTGCACAGTTTTGGTCACTGAATTATAGGAAACCTTTCAGCTAAATAGAGAGAGTACAGAGAAGATTTACTCGAATATTACCTGGGTTTTATCAACAAAGTTACGGAGGAAGGGTGAACAAGTTGGGTCAAGTTGATGAGGTCACAAGGAAAGCTGACGAGGGTAAAGCGGTGGATGTTGTCTATATGGACTTCAGTAAGGCCTTTGACAAGATACCACACGGGAGGTTGGGTAGGAAGGTTCAATCGTTAGGCATTAATATCGAAGTCGTAAAATGGATTCAGCAGTGGCTGGATAGGAGACGCTAGAGAGTAGTGGTGGATAACTGTGTATCTGATAGGAGGACGGTGTGTAGCGGTGTGCCTCAGGGATCTGTACCAGGTCCAATGTTGTTTGTCATATATATCAATGATCTGGATGATGGGGTGCTAAATTGGATGAGTGAGTATGCAGACGATACTAAGGTAGGTGGCGTTGTGGATAATGAAGTAGGTTTTCAAAGCTTGCAGAGAGATTTAGGCCAGTTAGAAGAGTGGGCTGAAAGATGGCAGATGGAGTTTAATGCTGATAAATGTGAGGTGCTACATTTTGGTAGGACTAATCAAAATAGGACATGCATGGTAAATGGTAGGGCATTGAAGAATGCAGTAGAACAGAGGGATCTAGGAATAATGGTGCATCGTTCCCTGAAGGTGGAATCTCATATGGATAGGGTGGTGAAGAAAGCTTTTGGTACGCTGGTCTTTATTAATCAGAGCATTGAGTATATGAGTTGGGATGTAATGTTGAAATTCTATAAGGCATTGGTGAGGCCAAATTTGCAGTATTGTATGCGGTTCTGATCACCGAATTATAGGAAAGATGTCAATAAAATTCAGAGAGCACAGAGGAGATTTACTAAAATGTTACCTGGGTTTCATCTCCTAAGTTACAGAGAAAGGTTGAACAAGATGGGTCTTATTCTTTGGAGCGTAGAAGGTTGAGGGGGGACTTGATAGAGGTGTTTAAAATTATGAGGGGGATTGATAGAGTTGACGTGGATAGGCTTTTTCCATTGAGAGTGGGGGAGATACAAACAAGAGGACACGAGTTGAGAGTTAAAGGGCAAAAGTTGAGGGGTGACATGAGGGGGAACTTCTTTACTCAGAGAGCGGTGGCTGTGTGGAACGAGAAGTGGTTGGGGCAGGTTCGATGTTACCGTTTAAAGTTAAATTGGACAGATATACGGTCAGGAAAGGAATGGAGGGTTATGGGCTGAGTGCGGGTCGGTGGGACTACGTGAGAGTAAGAGTTCGGCACGGACTAGAAGGGCCGAGATGGCTGTTTCCGTGCTGTAATTGTTATATGGTCATATGCTTTTACAAGATCCGAAGGACATGCTTCTGTGCTGACACGTTGTCAGACTCTACGATTTAAGGACAGCATAATACGATAACACTGAGGCAGCAAGCAATGAGATGGTTAAACAGAAGCTGGAACTGCAGAATATGACATCTGCCAGGAAAAATACCCGTTGGCAAATAAGTTATTGAGAAACTTAGATTCCAGGGAAGACAGGTGCAACTGATCCAGCATTCCGAAATGGCAAGTTCATGTGGAGCTGAATTTTAATCACCAGATACACGAACAGAAGAAGGATGTTTTTAACCACTTCCCACATTAACCCCGTGACAGTCCCAAACCATAGAAACCATAGAAACTACAGCACAGAAACAGGCCTTTTGGGCCCTTCTTGGCTGTGCTGAACCATTTTCTGCCTAGTCCCACTGACCTGCACACGGACCATATCCCTCCATACACCTCCCATCCATGTATCTGTCCAATATATTCTTAAATGTTAAAAAAGAACCCGCATTTACCACCTCGTCTGGCAGCTCATTCCATACTCCCACCACTCTCTGTGTGAAGAAGCCCCCCTAATGTTCCCTTTAAACTTTCCCCCCCCTCACCCTTAACCCATGTCCTCTGTATTTCCTCCCCTTGCCTCAGTGCCTGCTTGCATTCACTCTATCTATACCCATCATAATTTTATATACCTCTATCAAATCTCCCCTCATTCTTCTACGCTCCAGGGAATAAAGTCCTAACCTATTCAACCTTTCTCTGTAACTGAGTTTCTCAAGTCCGGGCAGCATCCTTGTAAACCTTCTCTGCACTCTTTCAACCTTATTTATATCCTTCCTGTAACTTGGTGACCAAAACTGAACACAATACTCCAGATTCGGCCTCACCAATGCCTTATACAACCTCATCATAACATTCCAGCTCTTATACTCAATACTTTGATTAATAAAGGCCAATGTACCAAAAGCTCTCTTTACGACCCTATCTACCTGTGACGACACTTTTAGGGAATTTTGTGTCTGTATTCCCAGATCCCTCTGTTCCACTGCACTCCTCAGTACCTTACCATTAACCCTGTATGTTCTACCTTGGTTTGTCCTTCCAACGTGCAATACCTCACACTTGTCAGTATTAAACTCCATCTGCCATTTTTCAGCCCATTTTACCAGCTGCTCCAAGTCCCTCTGCAGGCTCTGAAAACTTTCCTCACTGTCTACTACACCTCCAATCTTTGTATCATCAGCAAACTTGCTGATTCAATTTACCACTTTATGTCGACTGAAAATGTGTTTTTCCCACACATGCTGTCTGATGTGCAGACTTCTCCATCATTCTGCATGTGTGTTGGTTGGTCTCCTAGCATCTGTAGATTTTCTCCCGTTTGTGATTGGATCCCCACCAAACACACGCCGAGCCTTAGGACCACCCCGTAATCTTCAACACCTCACCCTCCACTCAAACTCCACAAATATTCCCAGCATCTGTCATCACAGATTGATACGAGACGTTGGATTGGCGTAGCGAGTGGAAAGTTTTGAAGCAAAAAGGGCCGACTGGACATTCCCTGCGAAGCAGACCGCGGGGTCATTGTCACGGGCCAATCCAAAGACGTTAAGTTTAATCTGACGGCAATTGTGGGAGAGATCACTGTGTGTGAGTTAACCAGTGTGTGAGTGGATAGTTGTGGCTTTGGCTCAGAGCGACTTTCTCAACAAGAGGATGTGCCTAGATTCGCCGGTTTGTTTTCTTTATTTCTTCCATAAACTCCCTCTCTCTCTCTCCATCTCATACCATTAATATATCGTCCACTTTGTCCCCACAGCCCATGTTCAATTGCTCTCCCTCCCTCTCACTTTAATGCAAACAAACATGAGTTTTAACGCAAAAATTCTAAGCGCTTGCAGCTCCTGAAGGACATGGTTAGGGAACCGGAGATGCCGCTCGAAAACCTTCGTCTGGTCAGGGAGAGTGAGGAGGTGATAGAGACGAGCTGTCGGCAGGTAGTCACTCCGGGGCCTGGGGAGACAGATAAGTGGATAACAGTCAGGAGAGGGAACGGCGAGAGGCAGATGCTACAGAGTACCCCAGTGGCTGTACCCCTTAACAATATGTATTCCTGTTTGAGTACTGTTCGGGGTGACGGCCTACCTGCGGGAAGCGACAGTGGCCGCGCATCTGGCACAGAGTCCTGCCCTGTGGCTGAGAAGGGTAGGAAAGGGAAGAGGACGGCAGCAGTGACAGAGGACTCTATAGTTAGGGGGTCAGACAGACGATTCTGTGGACGCAGGGAAGAAACGCGGATGGCTGTTTGCCTCCCAGGTGCCAGGGTCTGGGATGCTTCTGATCGCGCCCAGCATATCTTGAAGTGGGAAGGAGAACAGAGGTCGTGGTACATATTGGTACCAACGATATAGCTAAGAAAATGGGGTGGGGGGGCGGAGGTCCTGAAAAAAGACTACAGGGAGTTAGGAAGGTAGTTGAGAAGCAGGACCTCAAGGTCAGTAATCTCGGGATTATTGTCTGTGCCCCGTGACAGTGAGTATAGGAAGAGAAGGAGGTGGAAGATAAACGCCTGGCTGAGGGATTGGAGCAGCGGGCAGGGATTCAGATTTCTGGATTATTGGAACCTCTTC
Organism: Mobula hypostoma; assembly: GCF_963921235.1. Lineage (NCBI taxonomy): Eukaryota > Metazoa > Chordata > Chondrichthyes > Myliobatiformes > Myliobatidae > Mobula > Mobula hypostoma. Next base: position 74,956 of record NW_026948178.1, on the reverse strand, counting down.
TGAGGCAGGTGTGACCTGTACAAAAATGACGTGTTACACTTGAATCTGAGGGGGGCCAATGTCTTGGCGGGAAGGTTTGCCAAGGGAAATTGAAACGAGAATGGCTGGGGGGGGGGGCAGAACTGAACTGACGGCGGAAAGAGCGGTTGGCTCACAAATAGAGAAAGCTTGGAAGCAGTGCGAAAGGGAGGATAGGCAGGTATTAGAGAAGGGACGCACTCACACCGATGGTTTGAATGTGTCTATTTTTATGCGAGGACTGTTATGAACAAAGACGATGAGCTTAGAGCGTGGATCGGTACTTGGAGCTATGATGTGGCGGCCATTACAGAGACTTTCCTGGTGCAGGGGCGGGAATGGTTACTTCAAGTGCCAGACTTTAGATATTTCAGGAAGGACAGGGAGGGACATAAAAGGGCACTGTTGATCAGAGATAGTGTTGCGGCTGCTAAAAAGGAGGAAAACATGGAGGGATTGCCTACGGACTCTCTGTGGGTGGAAGTTAGAAATAGGAAGGGGTCAATAACTCTACTGGGTGTTTTTTATAGATCACCCAGTGGTAACAGGGACATCGAGGAGCAGATAGGGAGACAGATTCTGGGAAGGAGTAATAATAACAGGGTTGTTGTGGTGGGAGATTTTAATTTCCCAAATATTGATTGGCATCTCCCTAGAGTGAGGGGTTTAGATGGGGTGGAGTTTGTTCGGTGTGATCGGGAAGTTTTCCTGCCACAATACGTAGATACGCAAACAAAAGGAGAGGCTGCACTTGATCTGGTATTGGGAAATGATCTGGTTAGGTGTCAGGTCTCTCAGAGGGAGAACATTTTGGAGACAGTGATCACAATTCTATCTCCTTTACCATAAGCTAACAGACAAGTTAGGGAAATGTTTAATTGGAGTAAGAGGAAATATGAGGCTATCAGGCAGGAAATTTGAAACATAAAATGGAAACAGATGTTTTCATTCGGAAGAAGTGTGGCAAATGTTCAGGGGATATGTGCGTGGGGTTCTGCACAGGTACGTTCCGATGAGACAGGGGAAGGCTGGTAGGGTACAGGAACTGCGGTGTATAAAGGCTGCTGTAAATCGAGTCAAGAAGAAGAGAAGAGCTTACGAAAGGTTCAAACAACTAGATAATGATAGAGATCCAGAAGATTGTAAAGCCAGCAGGAAGGAGCTTAAGAATGAAATCAGAAGAGCCAGAAGAGGACCTGAGAAGGCCTTGGCGGGCAGCATTAAGGAAAATCCCAAGGTATTCTACAGGTCTGTGAAGAGCAAGAGGATAAGACGTGAGAGAATAGGACCAATCAATTGTGACAGTGGAAAAGTGTGTATGGAACCAGAGGAGATGACAGAGGTACTTAATGAATACTTTGCTTCAGTATTCACTACAAAACAGGATCTTGGCGACTGTCGGGACGGAGTGAAAAGATTAAGCATGTAGATATTAAGTCAGAGGATGTGCTGCATCTTTAGGAAAGCATCAAGTTGGGTAAGTCACCGGAACCGGACAGGATGTACCCAAGGCTACTGTGGGAAGTGAGGGAGGAGATTGCTGAGCCTCTGGCGATGATCTTTGCATCATCAATGGGGACGGAAGAGGTTCCGGAGGATTGGAGGGTTGAGGATGTTGTTCACTTATTCAGGAAAGAGAGCAGGGATAGCCCAGGAAATTATAGACCAGTGAGTCTTACTTCAGTGGTTTGCACGTTGATGGAGAAGATCCTGAGAGGCAGGACTTATGAACATTTGGAGAGGTATGATATGATTAGGAATCGTCAGCATGGCTTTGTCAAAGGCTGGTCGTGCCTTACGAGTCTGATTGAATTTTTTTGAGAATGTGATTAAACGCATTGATGAAGGTAGAGCAGTAGATGTAGTGTATATGGATTTCAGCAAGGCATTTGATAAGGTACCCCATGAAAGGCTTATTGAGAAATTAAGGAGGCATGGGATCCAAGGGACATTGCTTTGTGGATCCAGAGCTGGCTTGCCCACAGAAGGCAAAGAGTGGTTGTAGACGGGTCATATTCTGCATGGAGGCCGGTGACCAGTGATGTGCCTCAGGGATCTGTTCTGGGGCCCCTACTCTTCGTGATTTTTATAAGTGAATTGGATGAGGAAGTGGAGGGATAGGTTAGTAAATTTGCTGATGACACAAAGGTTGGGGTGTTGTGGATAGTGTGGAGGGCTGTCAGAGGTTACAGCGGGACATTGATAGGATGCAAAACTGGGCTGAGAAGTGGCAGATGGAGTTCAACTCAGATATGTGTGAAGTGGTTCATTTTGGTAGGTCAAATATGATGGCAGAATATAGCAATAATGGTAAGACTCTTGGCAGTGTGGAGGATCAGAGGGATCTTGGGGTCTGAGTCCATAGGACACTCAAAGCTGCCACGCAGGTTAACTCTGTGGTTAAGAAAGCATACGGTGCATTGGCCTTCATCAATTGTAGGATTGAGTTTAGGAGCCAAGAGGTAATGTTGCAGCTATATAGGACCCTGGTCAGACTCCACTTGGAGTACTGTGCTCAATTCTGGTCACCTCACTACAGGAATGACGTGGAAACCATAGAAATGGTGCAGAGGAGATTTACCAGCATGTTGCCTGGATTGGGGAACAGGCCTTATGAGAATACATTGAGTTAAATCGGCTTTTCCTCTTGCAGCGACGGAGGATGAGAGGTGATCTGATAGAGGTGTACAAAATAAAGGGAGGCATTGATCGTGTGGATAGTCAGAGGCTGAAATGGCTAGCACGAGAGTTCACAGTTTTAAGGAGCTTGGAAGTAGGTATAGAGGACATGTCAGGGGTAAGTTATTACGCAGAGAGTGATGAGTGCTTGGAATGGGCTTCCGGCGGCTTTGGTGGAGACGGATAAAATTGGTTCTTTTAAGAGACTCCTGGATAGGTACATGGAGCTGAGAAAAATAGAGGGTATGGATGAGCCTAGGTAGTTCTTAGATAAGGGCATGTACGGCATAGCTTTGTGGGCCGAAAGGCCTGTATTGTACTGTACTTTTTCTGTGTTTCAATGTTTCCTTAGAATTCAGAAAGATTACCTCATTGAACCCCATCAAACGGCGAAAGGTCCTGATAGAGTGAATGCAGAGAGGGCGCTTGCGATGATGGGGGTTTCTAGGAACAGTGGACACTGCCACCGAATAGGAGAGACCCCTTTTTCTGAAATGGGATGCAGACTCTGTCGGACAAGTTTTGCTGGTATAACTTTGAGTCTTCTGACCACCTGCTCGCCCTCCACCCCACGGATTGTCACGCATCAAGGCCTTGAACATAAACACAAGTATTTGCTTCAGTTGCCATTGAGAGGAGTCCCAAAGAGTGACAATCTGCCCAAAACAAAATAAAAGAAATATATATTTCAAAGTATTGAGTATAAGAGCTGGAATACAACATAGAACATAGAACAGTACAGCACAGTACAGGCCCTTCGGCCCACAATGTTGTGTCGACCCTCAAACCCTGCCTCCCATATAAACCCCCACCTTAGATTCCTCCATATACCTGTCTAGTAGTCTCTTAAATTTCACTAGTGTATCTGCCTCCACCACTGACTCAGGCAGTGCATTCCACGCACCAACCACTCTCTGAGTAAAATATCTTCCTCTAATATCCCCCTTGAACATCCCACCCCTTACCTTAAAGCCATCTCCTCTTGTATTGAGCAGTGGTGCCCTGGGGAAGAGGCGCTGGCTATCCACTCTATTTATTCCTCTTATTATCTTGTAAACCTCTATCATGTCTCCTCTCATCCTCCTTCTCTCCAAAGAGTAAAGCCCTAGCTCCCTTAATCTCTGATCACAATGCATATTTTCTAAACGATCAGCATCCTGGTAAATCTCCTCTGTACCCTTTCCAATGTTTCCACATCCTTCCTATAGTGAGGTGACCAGAACTGGACACAGTACTCCAAGTTTGGCCTGACCAGAGTTTTATAGAGCTGCATGTTATGATGAGGTTGTATAAGGCATTGGTGAGGCCGAATCTGGAGTATTTTGTTCAGTTTTGGTCACCAAATTACAGGAAGGATATAAATAAGGTTGAAAGAGTGCAGAGAAGGTTTACAAGGTTGTTGCCGGGACTTGAGAAACTCAGTTACAGAGAAAGGTTGAATAGGTTAGGACTTTATTCCCTGGAGCGTAGAAGAATGAGGGGAGATTTGATAGAGGTATATAAAATTATGATGGGTATAGATAGAGTGAATGCAAGCAGGCTTGTTCCACTGAGGCAAGGGGAGGGAAAAAAAACAGAGGACATGGGATAAGGGTGAGGGGGGGGGAGTTTAAAGGGAACATTAGGGGGGCTTCTTCACACAGAGAGTGGTGGGAGTATGGAATGAGCTGCCAGACGAGGTGGTAAATGCGGGTTCTTTTTTAACATTTAAGAATAAATTGGACAGATACATGGATGGGAGGTGTATGGAGGGATTTGGTCCGTGTGCAGGTCATTGGGACTAGGCAGAAAATGGTTCGGCACAGCCAAGAAGGGCCAAAAGGCCTGTTTCTGTGCTGTAGTTTTTTTCTATGGTTTTCTATGGTTTCTATATATATATATATATATATATCGTTGTATACACTTGAAGTAACATATTTTGAAAAACGAGCAGGCTTATTCTATACAGACCCTGCAAAAAATATATAAATATCAGAGATCCTAGAACAGTTCTTAACAAGGTGTGAAAATCCCCAACGCGTAAACAGGACAGCAGCGATACAAACACCATCACGGCGAGAGGAAGCTTAAAACTGAGCTTTTGAATTCTTGATCTCAGCTCCAACTGCACACAACGGTCTGGTTGGAAATAAAAATCCGAAAAAAAAGTAATAACAATATTATGTTTCTATGTGTGTATATTTTCAAGTTGTCGCCTTCTACCTTCAGTCGAAACAGTGAGCCAAGGAATATTTGTCTGATTTGGGAGTTGTGGGTTAGGAACAGAGTGAGTTCCCGATGAAGGGTCTTGGACGAAACGCCGACGATTTACTCTTTTCCATATCTGTTGCCTGGCCTGCTGAGTTCACTCAGAGTTTTGTGTGTGTTTCTTTAAGTTTCAGCATCAGCAGATCCTCTCGTGATTAGGACGCGCATTGTTGCTGTTCTGTGAACCTGGGAGCTCCGTGTCTGTTGGCGAGTGTCGGCTTGAATGCAGGACGGATCCCAACACGCAGGCATTCCTCGGAACAGGGTGCGGCCTTCCTGCTGAAGACAAGTGGAACCTTCAGCCGTGAGCAAAGTTCGCATGATGTTATATTTAACCATTTCTGTTTTCAGCCGAAAGCAGTAGACTCCATGACGGGACGGAATATAACATAACATGCAGGCAACTGGTGCAGTTGCTGCCAACATTTCTGTGCGCTTTTACGATTCCTTTCAATAAATCAATCTGTGACATTCTCCTTTCTTTGCCCGACGGTTATCCAGTAGTATCACTACTTCTAAAAGAGAGAGGGAGAGCGATCGGTGACGGGACCCTGCCCCTTGGAATTTGAGACCTGGACAGAAAAAAAAAATGGTTTGCAATGAACTGGGAGGAGACTAATAGCCTCGTGGGAAAGTTTGCTTGTGGTGTGCTGGAGGGGTTTGGGGGTTTAAACCGGAGTGGGAGGGGGATGGAACCCGGGGTACCAGAACTGACGGTGGGGAGCTTGCGGAGATAGATATTGTTCGGACGGTAGGAAAGTTCAGGCGTTAAGTATGATCCTAGCTGGATGGCACATCCTTTCTGATAGAAGTGGTTCCAAACCGCCCCTTATTACTCCGAACAACAGGAATTCTGCAGATGCTGGAAATTGAAGCAACACACATCAAAGTTGCTGGCGAACGCAGCAGGCCAGGCAGCATCTCTAGGAAGAGGTGCAGTCGACGTTTCGGGCCGAGACCCTTCGTCAGGACTAACTGAAGGAAGAGTGAGTAAGGGATTTGAAAGCTGGAGGGGGAGGGGGAGATGCAAAATGATTGGAGAAGACAGGAGGGGGAGGGATGGAGCCGAGAGCTGGACGGGTGATAGGCAAAAGGGGATATGAGAGGATCATGGGACAGGAGGTCCGGGAAGAAAGACAAGGAGGTGGGGGGCGGGACCCAGAGGATGGGCAAGAGGTAGAGATATAATTTGGGAACAACAGGAATTCTGCAGATGCTGGAAATTCAAGCAACACACATCAAAGTTGCTGGTGAACGCAGCAGGCCAAGCAGCATCTATAGGAAGAGGCGCAGTCGACGTTTCGGGCCGAGACCCTTCGTCAGGACTAACTGAAGGAAGAGTGAGTAAGGGATTTGAAAGTGGGAGGGGGAGGGGGAGATGCAAAATGATAGGAGAAGACAGGAGGAGGAGTGATGGAGCCGAGAGCTGGACGGGTGATAGGCAAAAGGGGATACGAGAGGATCATGGGATCCCGAACGTTACATCCTTACTCATTATATTTTACTCCTCTGGAAATGACCGCTAACATTGCATTTCCCTTTCGCCATTGACTCAGCCAGCAAATTAACCTTTTTAAAGAAAGATGGACAGTGAGAGAGCGTGAGAGAGAAACTAATCAGTAAATTCCAAGCCCTGGGCCTCGGTTCCCCCTTGTGCCATTGGATCCTGGATTTCCTGACGTGCGGGCCTCAGTCGGTTCGGATTGGCGAAAGCATCTCCTCCATAGTGTCCGTCAGCAGACGAGCTCCACAGGCCTCTGCTCTACCCTTTAAATAGCTATGTCTGTGTGGTTAAGTACGGCTCCAGCCCCTACTATGTAAAAACCTAACTCTACCTCAAATATATTTAGTGAAGAAGCCTCAACTGCTTCCCTGGGCAGAGAATTCCACAGATTCACCACCCTCTGGGAAAAACAGTTTCTCCTCATCTCCGCCCTAAATCTTCTCCGCTGAATCTTGAGACAATGTCCCCTAGTTCTAGTCTCACCTACCGATGGGAACAACTTTCCTACTTCTATCTTATCTATCCCTTTCAAATTTTTCTATTTTTCCATAAGATTCCCTCTCATTCTTCTGAACTCCAGATGTATAGTCCCAGGCGACCCGATCTCTCCTCATAGGTTAACCCCTTCATCCCTGGAATCAACCTGGTGAACCTCTTCTTGTATACACTGGTATTTAAAAGGCTGAGAGGGGATCTGATTGAAACATATAAGATTATTAAGGGATTGGACACGCTGGAGGCAGGAAACATGTTCCCGATGTTGGTGGAGTCCAGAACCGGAGGCCACAGTTTAAGAATAAGGGGTAGGTCATTTAGAACGGAGTTGAGGAAAAACTATTTTCACCCAGAGAGTGGTGGATATGTGGAATGCTCTGCCCCAGAAGGCAGTGGAGGACAAGTCTCTGGATGCTTTCAAGAAAGAGGTGGATAGAGCTCTTAAAGATAGCGGAGTGAAGGGATACGGGGATAAGGCAGGAACTAGATACTGATTGTGGATGATCAGCCGTGATCACAGTGAATGGCGGTGCTGGCTCGAAGGGGCCGAATAGCCTACTCCTGAACCTATTTTCCATTGTCTATGGGTCCTCCTATAAACAGTGATCTCACAGTAAGAACTCTTGTCTTGTTATTTCCTGCTCGTTATCTGTTACTGTTAATTTACCTTTACATTTGCACAGATTGTTGGTCATTGATCCCGTTTACAGTTACTGTTCTATAGGTTTACGGAGCATGCCCGCAAGAAAAAGCATCTCAGGGCTCCATGTGATGTCATCGACACTTTCTGATAGCAAATTGTACTTTGAACTTTGAACCGAACTCCGCGATCTCCAGTGCACAGAATGTCCGGTTGTCCGGCTTGCTTCCGTTCAAGTATCATTCCCGCTACACGGAATCCAACTCCGTCGACCATCCACCTGTCGACCACGGGATTTCTTTCTCCCCACACGCGTTTTGCACACCACATTACTGGAGCTCGTGGTCAGTGGGACAATCTGCCCTCTTAGGTTAGTGGGTCTCAGAACACAGTTCATATCCACTGGCCTTACTTGGCACCTGTCTTTATTAATCCTTGAGTGTGAGGGGTGCCAAGTTGCTGTCGTAGAGTTGACAGTTTAAGATGATGGCGGGGACGGGGTGGGGTATAATTTGTTTCAGAATTGCATATGCGTTGGAATAGTTGTAGAGTGAATACGCAGTGTGACGATCTTGAAGGTCACGGTGTTTTGCTGAGGGCCAGAGTGTGTTTGGGGTGGCAGCGGGACAATTAAACACAGAAACCAAGGAGGCAACAGGTGAGAGCAAGCTGAAACTGGAGAAAACAACAGCAGCTGCAGTACTGCGCCCACGCAGACAAGCTGTTGTGATTCCCAGGCTACTATTATCATAAAACCAGTTTGATGAAGGTGCGGGATATTTCAACCTGGAACGCTGCAGTGTCACTGAATTTCCATTCACGAAATCGACAAAAAAAAAACACAAGAGAAATAATTTCCCACTGCCCGCATATTACCACCTTAACCCGATCACAATACCAAACCTCATCACCCACACAACAATTCTGAACTGAATGCCCCAGCACGGCCAGCAAGCCTGAAAAACCTATATTCGCTTGCACTGAACATGCTGTGAGGAGGATGATAAGAGGATGCCACAAGGCTCAGTGCTGGGACCCCAGTTGTTTACAATATATATTAATGACTTGGATGAGGGAATTAAATGCAGCATCTCCAAGTTTGCGGATGACACGATGCTGGGTGGCAGTGTTAGCTGTGAGGAGGATGCTAAGAGGATACAGAGTGACTTGGATAGGTTGGGTGAGTGGGCAAATTCATGGCAGATGCAATTTAATGTGGATAAATGTGAAGTTATCCACTTTGGTGGCAAAAATAGGAAAACAGTTTATTATCTGAATAGTGGCTGATTAGGAAAAGGGGAGGTGCAACGAGACCTGGGTGTCATTATACACCAGTCATTGAAAGTGGGCATGCAGGTACAGCAGGCGGTGAAAAAGGCGAACGGTATGCTGGCATTTATAGCAAGAGGATTCGAGTACAGGAGCAGGGAGGTACTACTGCATTTGTACAAGGCCTTGGTGAGACCACACCTGGAGTATTGTGTGCAGTTTTGGTCACCAAATTACAGGAAGGATATTAATAAGGTTGAAAGAGTGCAGAGAAGGTTTACAAGGATGTTGCCGGGACTTGAGAAACTCAGTTACAGAGAAAGGTTGAATAGGTTGGGACTTTATTCCATGAAGCGTAGAAGAATAAGGGGAGATTTGATAGAGGTATATAAAATTATGATGGGTATAGATAGAGTGAATGCAAGCAGGCTTTTTCCACTGAGGCAAGGGGAGAAAAAAAACCAGAGGACATGGGTTAAGGGTGAGGGGGGGAAAAGTTTAAAGGGAACATTAGGGGGGTTTCTTCACACAGAGAGTGGTGGGAGTATGGAATGAGCTGCCAGACGAGATGGTAAATGCGGGTACTTTTTTAACATTTAAGAATATATTGGACAGATACATGGATGGGAGGTGTATGGAGGGATATGGTCTGTGTGCAGGTCAGTGGGACTAGGCAGAAAATAGTTTGGCACAGCAAAGAAAAAGGCCTGTTTCTGTGCTGTAGTTTCTATGGTTCTATGGTTTCTATCTCATCTATCCCCTTCATAATTTTATAAGTGTCGGTAAGATTTGCTCTCAAACATTTGAATTACAGCGAGTACATTTCCAGGCGACTCTGTCTCTTCTCATTGTGGAATCCTAAGCCCAATAAGAAGTAGTGAATGTGGGTTCGATTTCAAACATTGTGAAAGAAATGCATAATATCACGGATACGTAATGGAGGGAATTATTTGGGTGCAGGGCGATTGGCCTTGGCTGCAGAGCAGATCGGAAGGAAATGTTTCTGCGCTGCTGTGTTCTCTGACAATATGATTTAAAAACAGCATAATAAGAAAACAAGGAGGGAACAAGGAATGAGGTGGTTAAACTGAAGATGTACCTGCGGACTATGACACCTGCCAGAAAAAAACACACTTAAACAAACAAATTATTCAGAAAGATAGATTCCCATGAAAACAGGAGCAGCTGAAACAGATTGATAAAGGCGTGGTGCATTTCAAAGTGACAGGCTGACGTGGAACTGGATTTCTCATCGCGGGATACACGAACAGAAGTCGGATAATTTAACCACTACCCGCGTATCAACAACTTAACCCTCTCTGAACCTCAAATGAAACCATATGCATCGAGATGCAGCTCCTAAGGAACCGCGTACGGGACCTGGAGCTGCAGCTCGATGACCTTCGTCTGGCCAGGCAGAGTGAGGAGTTGATAGAGAGGAGTTACAGGCAGGTGGTCACACCAGGGCCACGGGAGGCAGACAAGTGGGTCACGGCTAGGAGGGGGTGAGGAAGAGACAGGTAATAGAGATTACCCCGGTGGCTGTGCCCCTTAACAATAGGTACTCCTGTTTGAGTACTGTTGGGGGGGACAGCTTACCTGGGGGAAGCGACAGCGGCCGTGCCTCTGGCACAGAGTCCGGCCCTGTAGCTCAGAAGGGTAGGGAAAGGAAGAGGAGGGCAGTAGTGATAGGGGACTCGATAGTAAGGGGGTCAGACAGGCGATTCTGTGGACACAGTGCGGAGAAGCGAATGCTAGTTTGCCTCCCTGGTGCCAGGGTCCGGGATATTTCTGATCGCGTCCAAGATCGCGTTCTGATCGTGACGGTGAGGAGCCAGAGGTCGTGGTAAACATAGAAACATAGAAAATAGGTGCAGGAGTAGGCCATTCGGCCCTTCGAGCCTGCACCGCCATTTAATATGATCATGGCTGATCACCCAACTCAGAACCCTGCACCAGCCTTCCCTCCATATCCCCGATCCCATTAGCCACAAGGGCCATATCTAACTCCCTCTTAAATATCGCCAATGAACTGGCCTCAACTGTTTCCTGTGGCAGAGAATTCCACAGATTCACCACTCACCATTGGTACATATAGGTACCAATGACATAGGTAGGGAAAGGGGAGAGATCCTGAAAGGAGAATATAGGGAGTTAGGAAGGGAATTGAGAAACAGGACTGCAAAGGTAGTAATCTCGGGATTACTGCCTGTGCAACGCGACAGTGAGAGTAGGAATGCGATGAGGTGGAGGATAAATGCGTGGCTGAGGGATTGGAGCAGGGGGCAGGGATTCAAGTTTTTGGATCATTGGGACCTCTTTTGGCGCAGGCGTGACCTGTACAAAAAGGACGGGTTACACTTGAATCCTAGGGGGACCAATATCCTGGTGGGAAGATTTGCGAGGGCTACTGAGGTGACTTTAAACTAGAATGGTTGGGGGGGTGGGAATCAAATTAAAGAGGCTAGGCGAGAAGAGATTATTTCACAACAGAGGGATGGGAACCAGTGCAGAGAGACAGAGGGGTGTAAAGTGAGGGTAGAAGCAAAAAGTACTAAGGAGAAAAGTAAAAGTGGCAGGCCGACAAATCCAGGGCAAAAATCAAAAAGGGCCACTTTTCAACATAATTGTATAAGGGCTAAGAGAGTTGTAAAAGAGCGCCTGAAGGCTTTATGTGTCAATGCAAGGAGCATTCGTAATGAGGTGGATGAAATGAAAGTGCAGATTGTTATTAATGATTATGATATAGTTGGGATCACAGAGACATGGCTCCAGGGTGACCAGGGATGGGAGCTCAACATTCAGGGATATTCAATATTCAGGAGGGATAGACATGAAAGAAAAGGAGGTGGGGTGGCGTTGCTGGTTAAAAAAGAGATTAACGCAATAGAAAGGAAGGACATAAGCCGGGAAGATGTGGAATCGATATGGGTAGAGCTGCGTAACACTAAAGGGCAGAATCGCTGGTGGGAGTTGTGTACAGGCCACCTAACAGTAGTAGTGAGGTCGGAGATGGTATTAAACAGGAAATTAGAAATGTGTGCAATAAAGGAACAGCAGTTACAATGGGTGACTTCAATCTACATATAGATTGGGTGAACCAAATTGGTAAGGGTGCTGAGGAAGAGGATTTCTTGGAAAGTATGCGGGATGGTTTTCTGAACCAACATGTCGAGGAACCGACTAGAGAGCAGGCTATTCAAGACTGGTTATTGAGCAATGAGGAAGGGTTAATTAGCAATCTTGTCGTGAGAGGCCCCTTGGGTAAGAGTGACCATAATATGGTGGAATTCTTCATTAAGATGGAGAGTGACATAGTTAATTCAGAAACAAAGGTTCTGAACTTAAAGAAGGGTAACTTTGAAGGTATGAGACGCAAATTAGCTAAGATAGACTGGCAAATGATACCTAAAGGGTTGACGGTGGATATGCAATGGCAAGCATTTAAAGACCGCATGGATGAACTACAACAATTGTTCATCCCACTTTGGCAAAAGATTAAACCAGGGAAGGTAGTGCACCCGTGGCTGACAAGGGAATTAGGGATAGTATCAATTCCAAAGAAGAAACATACAAATTAGCCAGAAAAAGCGGCTCACCTGAGGACTGGGAGAAATTCTGAGTCCAGCAGAGGAGGACAAAAGGTTTAATTAGGAAGGGGAAAAAAGATTATGAGAGAAAACTGGCAGGGAACATAAAAACTGTCTGTAAAAGCTTTTATAGATACGTGAAAAGAAGAAGATTGGTTAAGACAAATGTAGGTCCCTTACAATAAGAAACAGGTGAATTGATTATGGGGAGCAAGGACAAGGCAGAGCAGTTGAATAACTATTTTGGTTCTGTCTTCACTAAGGAGGACATAAATAATCTTCCGAGAATAGTAGGGGACAGAGGGTCTAGTGCGATAGAGGAACTGAGGGAAATATATGTTAGTAGGGAAGTGGTGTTAGCTAAATTGAAGGAATTAAAGGCAGATAAATCCCCAGGGCCAGATGGTCTGCATCCCAGAGTGCTTAAGGAAGTAGCCCAAGAAATAGTGGATGCATTCGTGATAATTTTTCAAAACTCGTTAGATTCTGGACTAGTTCCTGAGGATTGGAGGGTGGCTAATGTAACCCCACTTTTTAAAAAAGGAGGGAGAGAGAAACCGGGGAATTATAGACCGGTTAGCCTAACGTCGGTGGTGGGGAAACTGCTGGAGTCTGTTATCAAGGATGTGATAACAGCACATTTGGAAAGCGGTGAAATGATCGGACAAAGCATGGATTTGTGAAAGGAAAATCATGTCTGACGAATCTCATAGAATTTTTTGAGGATGTAACTAGTAGAGTGGATAGGGGAGAAGCAGTGGATGTGGTATATTTGGATTTTCAAAAGGCTTTTGACAAGGTCCCACACAAGAGATTAGTGTGCAAACTTAAAGCACACGGTATTGGGGGTAAGGTATTGATGTGGATGGAGAATTGGTTAGCAGACAGGAAGCAAAGAGTGGGAATAAACGGGACCTTTTCAGAATGGCAGGCAGTGACTAGTGGGGTACTGCAAGGCTCAGTGCTGAGACCCCAGTTGTTTACAATATATATTAATGACTTGGATGAGGGAATTAAATGCAGCATCTCCAAGTTTGCGGACGACACGAAGCTGGGTGGCAGCGTTAGCTGTGAGGAAGATGCCAAGAGGATGCAGGATGACTTGGATAGGTTGGGTGAGTGGGCAAATTCATGGCAGATGCAATTTAATGTGGATAAATCTGAGGTTATCCACTTTGGTGGCAAAAACAGGAAAACAGATTATTATCTGAATGGTGGCCGATTAGGAAAAGGGGAGGTGCAACGAGCCCTGGGTGTCATTATACACCAGTCATTGAAAGTGGGCATGCAGGTACAGCAGGCGGTGAAAAAGGCGAATGGTATGCTGGCATTTATAGCAAGAGGATTCGAGTACAGGAGCAGGGAGGTACTACTGCAGTTGTACAAGGCCTTGGTGAGACCACACCTGGTGTATTGTGTGCAGTTTTGGTCCCCTAATCTGAGGAAAGACATCCTTGCCATAGAGGGAGTACAAAGAAGGTTCATAATGCACTGACACTCACACAGCCGGCTGCAAATTTGTCCTGTCATCTGCCTGCCCTTCCTCACAGTCTGTCTGCATGCTATCCTTCATTCTATTTTACCATCCATCCTATCCTGAGTCCATTCACTTCGGTTCCAATACTCTGCGAAATTGGCTTAAACACTCCCCAACAGCCCTAACAACTCTTCCCGCGAGAATGGTGGTCCCCCTCGGGTTCAGGTGCAACCCGTCTCCTGTATAAAGGTCATCTCTCCCCCTGAAGAGTTCTTCATGACCCAAGAGCCTGAGGAGAATCGTCGTGCACCAGCTCGTCATCCGTGCGTTCATCTGACAGATCACCCGACTTCTCGCCACGCCCGCGCCTGGCACAGGTAACGATCGGGAAATTACTACCCCCGGAGGTCCCGCCTCTCAGCTTTCTGCCCAGCTCTCTGAACTCCCCTACTGTCTTCTACTCCTCTCGGAATGAATGCATCCCATCGAGTACCAGGCCCAGATAAGCCCTTACAAACCCTGAATCGTTTTCATGAGCCCCCTTTGATCTCTGTCCAATGTCCACGATATCCTTCCCTGTAGTCGGGGCCAGAAACCGCTCTTCATGCTCCAAGCCAGAGTTCACTGGTGCCTTCTGTAGCCGTGACAGTACATCATTACTTTCATCTTCCAATCCACTCGGAGATGCAAACAGGAATGAGAAGGTTAAACACAAGCAGGAGCCGCCGAATACGACAGCTGCCGGCAAACTACACCCGAACAAACAAATTATTGAGAAACATCCCTTCCAGGACGGACAGGTGCAGTTGGAACAAGTTGATGGACGTTCACGATCATCGGATTTATCTACTAATCCTCTCCAAATGAAAGCCGACATGCCATTCGCCATCCACAACTCCGTCCCAACCTGCAAATTCACCCTGAGGGGATTCTGCAAGAGGACGCCCAATTCCCTTTACTCCTCAGGTTTTAGTTCTTCGCTCCGGTTAGAAAATGGTCTGCGCTTTGGTTCTTCCAAACTTACGGGAATGCGTACAGACAGCCAGTGTCCCTCATGTCTACACCTGCAAGAGGTGCTTACTGACAGAAAATAATCTGCAGATGCTGGGGTCAGAGCGACACTCACAACGCGCTGGAGGAAATCAGCAGGTCGGGCAGCATCCGTGGAGAAGATCGGTCGACGTTTCGGGCCGGAACCCTTCGTCTGGACTCTTGCTGACCGCGTTCAGGGGCTGGTGCCGGAGCTGAATGAACTCCGGGTCCCTCTAGTGGCCGGGAGGTCGACCGACACCTGATACAGCCAGCTGGTGTCAGGGTCACTGGCGAACCCAGCCGCAGGAATCACGGGGGCTTCGGGCATCTCAAACAAAACGAGAGATTTCTCACAAAGATTCAGCCAAAATAAACGAACAAGAGCTGAGGCAATCAATTCAGAGTCCTGAGGAAGTGAAATTGATGACGGTACACAGAGGAGCTCGGCCTGGGTTTCACCAGACAAGGAACCAGAAGGACACTTCAGCAAAGAGGGTCTGCCGTCAGCCCCTGAAATTCAAACTGGAGCACGAATGAACTCAGACCCAGTGAGAAATAATAGGTGTACAGACCAAGCAATAATGCCCAAAGGCATCGACTACAATCCACTCTATCTCAGTCCTCTGATCCGAGACTCCCCCACTACAGGAAACATCTCCTCCACATCCACTCTATCTGTGTCCTCTGGTCCTAGACTCCCCCACTACAGGAAACATCTCCTCCACATCCACTCTATCTGTGTCCTCTGGTCCTAGACTCCCCCACTACAGGAAACATCTCCTCCACATCCACTCTATCTGTGTCCTCTGCTACCAGATTCCCCAGAATAGAAAACATCCTCTCCACCTCCACCTTCACTCTGTGTCCTCTGGTCCAAGGCTCCCCCACTATAGGAACCATGCTCTCCACATCCACTCTATCTGTGTCCTCTGGTCCTAGACTCCCCCAGAATGTGAAACATCCTCTCCACTTCCACTCGATCAGTGTCCTATAGTCCCAGAGTCTCCCACTGCAGGACACATACTGTCCACATCCACTCTATCTCTGTCCTCAGGTCCTAGATTCCCCCACTGTAGGAAAAATCCTCTCCACATCCACTCTATCTGTGTCCTCTGGTCCTAGACTCCCCCACTACAGGAAACATCTCCTCCACATCCACTCTATCTGTGTCCTCGCATCCTAGACTCCCCCACTACAGGAAACATCCTCTCCACATCCACTCTATCTGTGTCCTCTCATCCGAGACTCCCCCACTACAGGAAACATCCTCTCCACATCCACTCTATCTGCGTCCTCTGGTCCGAGACTCCCCCACTACAGGAAACACCCTCTCCACATCCACTCTATCTGTGTCCTCTGGTCCTAGACTCCCCCACTACGGGAAGCATCCTCTCCACATCCACTCTATCTGTGTCCTCTGGACCGAGACTCGCCCCACTACAGGAAACATCCTCTCCACATCCACTCTATCTGTGTCCTCTGGTCCTAGACTACCCCACTACAGGAAACATCGTCTCCACATCCACTCTATCTGTGTCCTCTGGTCCGAGACTCCCCCACTACAGGAAACATCCTCTCCACATCCACTCTATCTGTGTCCTCTGGTCCTAGACTCCCCGACTACAGGAAACATGCTCTCTAGGACCAGAGGACACAGATAGAGTGGATGTGGAGAGGATATTTCCTTCAGTCGGGGAGTCTAGGATCAGAGGACACAGATAGAGTAGATGTGCAGACCATGTTTCCTATAGTGGGGGGAGACTGGGACCAGAGGACACAGATAGAGTGGATCTGGCCAGGATGTTTCCTATAGTGGAAAAGTCTCAGAAAAGAAGACACAGATAGAGTGGATGTGGAGAGGATGTTTCCTGTGGTACGGAAGTCTAGGACCAGAGAACGCAGATACAGTGCAAGAGGAAAGGATGATTCCTATATTGGGGAAGTCTAGGACCAGAGGACACAGAGAGAGTGTTTGTGGACAGGATGTGTCCTACAGTGGGAGAGTCTGGGACTATAGGACACAGACAGTGTGGAAGTGGAGAGAATGTTTCCTATTCTGGGAGAGTCTAGGACCACAGGATACAGATATGCTGGATGTCGAAAGATTGTTTCTTATACTGCGGAGGTCTAGGACCAGAAGACAAAGAGTGGATGTGGACTGGATATTTCCTACAGTGGGGGAGTCTAGGACCAGAGGACACAGATAGAATGGATGTGGACAGGATGTGTCCAAAAGTGGGAGACTCTGGGACTATAGGACATGGATAGGGTGTATGTGGAGAGGATGTTTCCTGTATTTGAGGAGTCTACGAACAGAAGACACAAATAGAGTGGATGTGGAGAGGATGTTTCCCATTCTCGGGGAGTCTAGGACCAGAGGACACAGATAGGGTGAATGTGAACGGGATGTTACCGATGGTGGGGGAGTCTAGGACCAGAGGACACAGATAGAGTGGATGTGTAGAGGATGTTTCCTATAGTGGGGGGAGTCTAGGACCAGAGGGAACAGCTAGAGTGGATGTGGAGAGGATGTTTCCTGTAGTGGTGGGAGTCGAGGACCAGAGGACACAGATAGAGTGGATGTGCAGACGATGTTTCCTATAGTGGGGGGAGTCTGGGACCAGACAACACAGATAGAGTGGATGTGGAGAGGATGTATCCTACAGTGGGAGACTCTGTAACTATAGGACACAGATAGAGTGGAAGTGGAGAGGATGTTTCCTACAGTGGGTAAGTCTAGGACCAGAGGACACAGAGAGAGTGTTTGTGGACAGGATGTGTTCTACAGCGGAAGAGTTTGGGACTATAGGACACTGAAAGAGTGGAAGTGGAGAGGATGTTTCCCATTCTGGGGGAGTCTAGGACCAGAGGACACAGATAGTGTGGATGTGGAGAGGATGTTTCCTGTAGTTGAGGAGTCTCGGACCAGACGACACAGATAGAGTGGATGTGGAGAGCATGGTTCCTATAGTGGGGGAGCCTTGGACCAGACGACACACAGTGGAGGTGGAGAGGATGTTTTCTATACTGGGGGAGTCTAGTACCAGAGAACACAGACAAAGTGGATATGGAGAGGATGTTTCCTATAGTGGGGGAGTCCAGGACCAGAGGACACAGATAGAGTGGATGTGGAGAGAAGGTTTCCTATACTGGGGGAAGTCTAGGACCAGAGGACACAGATAGAGTGGATGTGGAGAGGATGTTTCCTATGGGGAGAGAGTCTAGGACCAGAGGACACAGATAGAGTACATGTGGAGAGGATTTTTCCTATAGTGGTGGAGTCCAGGACCAGAGAACACAGATTGAGTGGATGTGGAGAGGATGTCTCTTGTAGTGGGGGAGCTTAGGACCAGAGGACACAGATAGAGTGGATATGGAGAGGATGTTTCCTATAGTGGGGGAATCCAGTACCAGAGGACACAGATAGAGTGGATGTGGAAAGGATGTTTCCTGTAGTGGGGAGGTCTAGGACCAGAGGACACAGATAGAGTGGATGTGGAGAGGATGTTTCCTTTAGTCGGGGAGTCGAGGACAAGAGGACACAAATAGAGTGGATGTGGAGAGGATGTTTCCCATTCTGGTGGAGTCTTGGACAAGAGGACACAGATAGGGTGGATGTGGACAGGATGTGTCCGACAGTGGGAGACTCATGGACTATAGGACACAGATGGAGTGGAAGTGGAGAGGATGTTTCCCATTCTGGTGGAGTCTTGGACAAGAGGACACAGATAGGGTGGATGTGGAGAGGATGTTTCCTGTAGTTGGGTAGTCTAGGACCAGAGGACACAGATAGAGTAGATATGGGGAGACGGTTTCCTATATTGGGGGATGTCTAGGACCAGATGACACAGAGTGGATGTGGAAAGTGTGTTTTCTATACTGGGGGACTCTAGTACCAAACGACACACATAGAGTGGGTGTGAAGAGGATATTTCCTTTAGTCGGGGAGCCTAGGACCAGAGGACACAGATAGAGTGGATGTGGAGAGAAAGTTTCCTGTATTGGGAGATGTCTAGGACCAGAGGACACAGATAGAGTGGATGTGGAGAGGATGATTCCTGTAGTGGGGGGAGTCTAGGACGAGAGGACACAGAGTGGATGTGGAGAGGATGTTTCCATTCGCGGGGAGACTAGGGACAGACGACACAGATAGAGTGGATGTGCAGAGGATGTTTCTTACAGTGTCGGAGTCTAGGACCAGAGGACACAGATAGAGTGGATGTGGAGAGGATGTTTCCTATAGTGGTGGAATCTAGGACCTGAGGACACAGATAGAGTGGATGTGGAGAGAAGGTTTCCTATATTGGGGGATGTCTAGGACCAGAGGACACAGATAGAGTGGATGTGGAGAGGATGTTTCCTTTAGTCGGGGAGTCGAGGACAAGAGGACACAGATAGAGTGGATGTGGAGAGGATATTTCCTGTAGTTGGGGAGTCCAGGACCAGAGGACACAGATAGAGTGGATGTGGAGAGGATGTTTCCCATTCTGGTGGAGTCTTGGACAAGAGGACACAGATAGGGTGGATGTGGACAGGATGTTTCCTGTAGTTGGGTAGTCTAGGACCAGAGGACACAGATAGAGTGGATATGGGGAGACGGTTTCCTATATTGGGGGATGTCTAGGACCAGAGGACACTGATAGAGTGGATGTGGAGAGGATGTGTCCTGCAGTGGGGGAGTCTAGGACCAGAGGACACAAATACAGTGGATGTGGAGAGGATGTTTCCTATAGTGGTGGAGGCTTGGACCAGATGACACAGAGTGGATGTGGAAAGGGTGTTTTCTATACTGGGGGACTCTAGTACCAGACGACACACATAGAGTGGGTGTGAAGAAGATATTTCCTTTAGTCGGGGAGCCTAGGACCAGAGGACACAGATAGAGTGGATGTGGAGAGAAAGTTTCCTGTATTGGGAGATGTCTAGGACCAGAGGACACAGATAGAGTGGATGTGGAGAGGATGTTTCCTGTAGTGGGGGAGTCTAGGACGAGAGGACACAGAGTGGATGTGGAGAGGATGTTTCCATTCGCGGGGAGACTAGGAACAGACGACACAGATAGAGTGGATGTGCAGAGGATGTTTCTTACAGTGTCGGAGTCTAGGACCAGAGGACACAGATAGAGTGGATGTGGAGAGGATGTTTCCTGCAGTGGTGGAATCTAGGACCTGAGGACACAGATAGAGTGGATGTGGAGAGAAGATTTCCTATATTGGGGGATGTCTAGGACCAGAGGACACTGATAGAGTGGATGTGGAGAGGATGTGTCCTGTAGTGGGGGAGTCTAGGATCAGAGGACACAGATAGAGTGGATGTGGAGAGTATGTTTCCTAAAGTGTGGGAATCTTGGACCAGATGACACAGATAGAGTGTAAGTGGAGAGGATGTTTCCTATAGTGAGGGAGTCTAGGACCAGAGGACACAGATAGAGTGGAAGTGGAGAGGATGTTTCCCATTCTGGGGGAGTCTAGGACAAGAGGACACAGATAGAGTGGAAGTGGAAAGGATGTTTCCTGTAGTTGGGGAGTCTCGGACCAGAGGACACAGATAGAGTGGATGTGGAGAGGATGTTTCATATAACGGGGGAGCCTTGGATCAGAGGACACAGAGTGGAGATGGAGAGGATGTTTTCTATACTGGGGGAGTCTAGTACCAGATAACACAGATAGAGTGGATGTGGACAGGATATTTCCTTTAATCGGGGAGTTTAGGACCAGAGGACACAGATAGAGTGGATGTGGAGAGGATGTTTCCTGCAGTGGTGGAATCTAGGACCTGAGGACACAGATAGAGTGGATGTGGAGAGAAGGTTTCCTAAATTGGGGGATGTCTGGGACCAGAGACACTGATAGAGTGGATGTGGAGAGGATGTGTCCTGTAGTGGGGGAGTCTAGGACCAGAGAACACAGATAGAGTGGATGTGCAGAGGATGTTTCCTATAGGGGGGGAGTCCAGGACCAGACGACACAGATAGGGTGGATGTGGAGAGGATGTTTACTGTAGTTGGGGAATCTAGGACCAGAGGACACAGACAGAGTGGATTTGGAGAGGATTTGTCCAACAGTGGGGGAATCTAGGATCTGAGGACAGAGATGGAGTGGATGTGGACAGGATGTGTCCTATATAGGGGGAGTCTTGGACCAGAGGACACAGATAGAGTGTACGTGGAGAGGATGTTTCCTGTAGTGGGGGATTTTAGCACCAGAAGACACAGAGAGAGTGGATGTGGAGAGGGTAATTCCCTTAGTCGGGGAGTTTAGGACCAGAGGACACAGATAGAGTGGATGTGGAGAGGATGTTTCATATAATGGGGGAGGCTTGGACCAGAGGACACAGAGTGGATGTGGAGAGGATGTTTCCATTCTCGGGGAGATTAGCACAAGTGGACACAGATAGAGTGGATGTGGAGAGGATTTTTCCTACAGTGGGGGAATCTCGGACCTGAGGACAGAGATAGAGTGGATGTGGACAGTAAGTGTCCTGCAGTGGAAGACTCTGGGACTATAGGACACTGATAGAGTGGAAGTGAAGAGGATGTTTCACATTCTGGAGGAGTCTAGGACCAGAGGACCCAGATAGAGTGGATGTGCAGAGAAGGTTTCCTATATTGGAGGATGTCTGGGAACAGAGGACACTGATAGAGTGGATGTAGAGAGGATATTTCCTACAGTGGGGGAGTCCAGGACCAGAGGAAACAGATAGGGTGGATGTGGAGAGGATGTTTCCCATTCTGGGGGAGTCTTGGACTAGAGGACACAGATAGGGTGGATGTGGAGAGGACGATTCCGGTAGTTGGGGAGTCTAGGACCAGAAGGCACAGATAGAGTGGATATGGAGAGGATGTTTCCTACATTGGGGGAGTCTAGCACCAGATGACACAGATAGAGTAGATGTGGAAAGGATGTGACCGTTAGTCGGGGAGTCGAGGACCAGAGGACACAGATAGAGTGGATGTGGAGACGTTGGTTCCTATACTGGGGGAGTCAAGAACCAGACGACACATATGCTGTGGATGTGGAGAGGATGTTTACTACAGTGGGGGCGTCTAGGACCAGAGGACAGAGATAGAGTGGATGTGGACAGGATATGTCTTATAGTGGGAGACTCTGGGACTACAGGACACAGATAGAGTGGAACTGGAGAGAATGTTTCCCACTCTGGAGCAGTCTAGGACTAGAGGACACAGATAGGGTGGATGTAGAGAGGATATTTCCTGTAGTTGGGGAGTCTCGGACCAGAGGACACAAATAAAGTGGATGTGGAGAGGATGTTTCCTATAGTGGTGGAGGCTTGGACCACATGTAACAGAGTGGATGTGGAAAGGGTGTTTTCTATGCTGGGGGAGTCTAGTACCAGACGACACACATAGAGTGGATGTGGAGAGGATATTTCCTTTAGTCGGGGAGCCTAGGACAAGAGGACACAGATAGAGTGGATGTGGAGAGGATGTTTCCTGTAGTCGGGGAGTCTAGGACCAGAGGACACAGAGTGGATGTGGAGAGGATGTTTCCATTCGCGGGGAGACTACGAGCAGAAGACTCAGATAGAGTGGATGTGGAGGGGATGCTTCTTACAGTATCGGCGTTTAGGAATAGAGGACACAGATAGAGTGTATGTGGAGAGGATGTTTCCTATAGTGGGGGAGTCGAGGACCAAAAGACACAGATAGAGTGGATGTAGAGACGATAGTTCCTATACTGGGGGAGTCTAGGACCAGAGGACACAGATAGAGTGGATGTGGAGAGGATGTTTCCTGTAGTGGGGGAGTCTGGGACCAGAGAACATAGATGGAGTGGATATGGAGAGGATGTTTCCTATAGTGGTGGAGTCTCGGACCAGAGGACACAGATAGAGTGGATGTGGGAAGGATGTTTACTATATTGGGGGAGTCTCAGAACAGAAGACACGGATAGAGTGTATGTGGAGAGCATGTTTCCTACAGTGGAGGAGTCGAGGACCAGAGGACAGATATAGAATGGATGTAGACAGCATGTGTCCTAAAGTGGGAGACTCTGGGACTATAGGACACAGATAGGGTGGATGTGGAGAGGATGTTTCCCATTCTGGGGGAGTCGAGGACCAGAAGACACTGATAGAGTGGATGTAAAGACGATAGTTCCTATACTGGGGGAGTCTAGGACCAGAGGACACAGATAGAGTGGATGTGGAGAGGATGTTTCCTGTAGTGGGGGAGTCTGGGACCAGAGGACAGAGATAGAGTGGATGTGGACAGGATGTGTCCTATATTGGGAGAGTCTGGGACTATTGGATACAGATAGAGTGGAACTGGAGAGAATGTTTCCCACTCTGGAGCAGTCTGGGACTAGAGGACAGAGATAGGGTGGATGTAGAGAGGTTATTTCCTGTAGTTGGGGAGACTAGGACCAGAGGACACAGATAGAGGGGATGTGGAGAGGATGTTTCCTATAGTGGTGGTGGCCTGGACCAGATGACACAGAGTGGATGTGGAAAGGACGTTTTCTACACTGGTGGAGTCTAGTACCAGACGACACACATAGAGTGGATGTGGAGAGAAGGTTTCCTATATTGGGGGATGTCTAGGACCAGAGGACACAGATAGAGTGGATGTGGAGAGGATGTTTCTTATGGGGAGAGAGTCTAGGACCAGAGGACACAGATAGAGTGCATGTGGAGAGGATGTTTCTTATAGTGGTGGAGTCCAGGACCAGAGGACACAGATAGAGTGGATGTGGAGAGGATGTTTCCTCTAGTGGGGGAGTTTAGGACCAGAGGACACAGATAGAGTGGATGTGGAGAGAAGGTTTCCTATATTGGGGGATGTCTAGGACCAGAGGACACTGATAGAGTGGATGTGGAGAGGATGTTTCCTGTAGTGGGGGAGTCTAGGACCAGAAGACACAGATAGAGTGGATGTGGAGAGGATGTTTCCTGTAGTGGGGAGTCTAGGACCAGAGGACACAGATAGAGTGGATGTGGAGAGGATGTTTCCTGCAGTGGGGAAGTCCAGGACCAGAGGACACAGATAGAGTGGATGTGGAAAGGATGTTTCCTACAGTGGGTAAATCCAGGACCAGAGGACACAGATAGAGTTGATGTGGAAAGGATGTTTCCTGTAGTGGGGGAGTCCAGGACCAGAGGACACAGATAGAGTGGATGTGGAGAGGATGTTTCCTACAGTGGGGGAGTCTTGGACAGAGGACACAGATAATGTGTACGTGGAGAGGATGTTTCCTATAGTGAGGGAGTCTAGGACCAGAGGACACAGATAGACTGGAAGTGGAGAGGATGTTTCCCATTCTGGGGGAGTCTAGGACCAGAGGAAACAGATAGAGTGCATGTCGAAAGATTATTTCCTATACTGGGGAGGTCTAGGACCAGAGGACAAAGAGTGGATGTGAACAGGATTTTTCCTGTCGTGGGGGAGTCTGGGACCAGAGAACACAGATGGAGTGGATATGGAGAGGATGTTTCCTATAGTGGTGGAGTCTCGGACCAGAGGACACAGATAGAGTGGATGTGGGAAGGATGTTTACTATATTGGGGGAGTCTCAGAACAGAAGACACGGATAGAGTGTATGTGGAGAGCATGTTTCCTACAGTGGAGGAGTCGAGGACCAGAGGACAGATATAGAATGGATGTAGACAGCATGTGTCCTAAAGTGGGAGACTCTGGGACTATAGGACACAGATAGGGTGGATGTGGAGAGGATGTTTCCCATTCTGGGGGAGTCGAGGACCAGAAGACACAGATAGAGTGGATGTAGAGACGATAGTTCCTATACTGGGGGAGTCTGGGACCAGAGGACAGAGATAGAGTGGATGTGGACAGGATGTGTCCTATATTGGGAGAGTCTGGGACTATAGGATACAGATAGAGTGGAACTGGAGAGAATGTTTCCCACTCTGGAGCAGTCTAGGACTAGAGGACACAGATAGGGTGGATGTAGAGAGGATATTTCCTGTAGTTGGGGAGACTAGGACCAGAGGACACAGATAGAGGGGATGTGGAGAGGATGTTTCCTATAGTGGTGGTGGCCTGGACCAGATGACACAGAGTGGATGTGGAAAGGACGTTTTCTACACTGGTGGAGTCTAGTACCAGACGACACACATAGAGTGGATGTGGAGAGAAGGTTTCCTATATTGGGGGATGTCTAGGACCAGAGGACACAGATAGAGTGGATGTGGAGAGGATGTTTCTTATGGGGAGAGAGTCTAGGACCAGAGGACACAGATAGAGTGCATGTGGAGAGGATGTTTCCTATAGTGGTGGAGTCCAGGACCAGAGGACACAGATAGAGTGGATGTGGAGAGGATGTTTCCTGTAGTGGGGGAGTTTAGGACCAGAGGACACAGATAGAGTGGATGTGGAGAGAAGGTTTCCTATATTGGGTGATGTCTAGGACCAGAGGACACAGATAGAGTGGATGTGGGAAGCATGTTTACTATATTGGGGGAGTCTCAGAACAGAAGACACGGATAGAGTGTATGTGGAGAGCATGTTTCCTACAGTGGGGGAGTCGAGGACCAGAGGACACAGATAGAGTGGATGTGGGAAGCATGTTTACTATATTGGGGGAGTCTCAGAACAGAAGACACGGATAGAGTGTATGTGGAGAGCATGTTTCCTACAGTGGGGGAGTCGAGGACCAGAGGACAGATATAGAATGGATGTAGACAGCATGTGTCCTAAAGTGGGAGACTCTGGGACTATAGGACACAGATAGGGTGGATGTGGAGAGGATGTTTCCTGTAGTTGGGGAACCTCGGACCAGAGGACACAGATAGAGTGGATGTGGAGAGGATGTTTCCTATACTGGGGGAGTCTTGTACCAGATAACACAGATAGAGTGGATGTGGACAGGATATTTCCTTTAGTCGGGGAGTTTAGGACCAGAGGACACAGATAGAGTGGATGTGCAGAGAAGGTTTCCTAAATTGGGGGATGTCTGGGACCAGAGGACACTGATAGAGTGGATGTGGAGAGGATGTGTCCTGTAGTGGGGGAGTCCAGGACCAGAGAACACAGATAGAGTGGATGTGGAGAGGATGCTCCCTATAGTGGGGGAGCCTTGGACCAGAGGACACAGAGTGGAGGTGGAGAGGATGTTTTCTATACTGGGGGAGTCTAGTACCAGAGAACACAGAAAGAGTGGATGTGGACAGGATATTTCCTTTAGTCGGGGAGTTTAGGACCAGAGGACACAGATAGAGTGGATGTGCAGAGAAGGTTTCCTATATTGGGGGATGTCTGGGACCAGAGGACACTGATAGAGTGGATGTGGAGAGGATGTTTCCTGCAGTGGGGAAGTCCAGGACCAGAGGACACAGATAGAGTGGATGTGGAAAGGATGTTTCCTACAGTGGGTAAATCCAGGACCAGAGGACACAGATAGAGTTGATGTGGAGAGGATGTTTCCTACAGTGGGGGAGTCTTGGACAGAGGACACAGATAATGTGTACGTGGAGAGGATGTTTCCTATAGTGAGGGAGTCTAGGACCAGAGGACACAGATAGACTGGAAGTGGAGAGGATGTTTCCCATTCTGGGGGAGTCTAGGACCAGAGGAAACAGATAGAGTGCATGTCGAAAGATTATTTCCTATACTGGGGAGGTCTGGGACCAGAGGACAAAGAGTGGATGTGAACAGGATTTTTCCTGTCGTGGGGGAGTCTGGGACCAGAGAACACAGATGGAGTGGATATGGAGAGGATGTTTCCTTTAGTGGTGGAGTCTCGGACCAGAGGACACAGATAGAGTGGATGTGGGAAGGATGTTTACTATATTGGGGGAGTCTCAGAACAGAAGACACGGATAGAGTGTATGTGGAGAGCATGTTTCCTACAGTGGGGGAGTCGTGGACCAGAGGACAGATATAGAATGGATGTAGACAGCATGTGTCCTAAAGTGGGAGACTCTGGGACTATAGGACACAGATAGAGTGGATGTGGAGAGGATGTTTCCTACATTTGGGGAGTCTAGGACCAGAGCACACTGATAGACTGGATGTGGAGAGGATGTTTCCTACAGTGGGGGCGTCGAGGACCAGAGGACAGAGATAGAGTGGAAGTGGAGAGGATGTTTCCTCTAGTCGGGGAGTCTCGGACCAGAGGACACAGATAGAGTAGATGTGGAGAGGATGTTTCCTACATTTGGGGAGTCTAGGACCAGAGCACAGTGATAGACTGGATGTGGAGAGGATGTTTCCTACAGTGGGGGCGTCGAGGACCAGAGGACACAGATAGAGTGGATGTGGAGAGGATGTGTCCTGTAATGGGGGAGTCTAGGACCAGTGGACACAAATAGAGTGGATGTGGAGAGGATGTTTCCTGTAGTGGGGGAGTCGAGGATCAGAGGACACAGACAGAGTGGATGTGGAGAGGATGTTTCCTGTATTGGGGGAGTTTAGGACCAGAGGACACAGATAGAGTGGATGTGGTGAGAAGGTTTCCTATGTTGGGGGATGTGTAGGACCAGAGGACACTGATAGAGTGGATGTGGAGAGGATGTGTCCTGCAGTGGGGATGTCTAGGACCAGAGGACACAGATAGAGTGGATGTGGAAAGGATGTTTCCTGTAGTGGGTAAGTCCAGGACCAGAGGACACAGATAGAGTGGATGTGGAAAGGATGTTTCCTATAGTGGGGGAGTCCAGGACCAGAAGACACAGATAGAGTGGATGTGGAAAGGATGTTTCCTGTAGTGGGGGAGTCTTGGACCAGAGGACACAGATAGAGTGGATGTGGAGAGGATATTTCCTATAGTGGTGGAGCCTTGGACCAGAGGACACAGAGTGGAGGTGGAGAGGATGTTTTCTATACTGGGGGAGTCTAGTACCAGAGAACACAGATAGAGTGGATGTGGACAGGATATTTCCTTCAGTCGGGGAGTTTAGGACCAGAGGACACAGATAGAGTGGATGTGCAGAGAAGGTTTCCTATATTGGGGGATGTCTGGGACCAGAGGACACTGATAGAGTGGATATGGAGACGATGTGTCCTGTAGTGTGGGAGTCTAGGACCAGAGAACACAGATACAATGGATGTGGAGAGGATGTTTCCTATAGTGGGGGAGTCCAGAACCAGAGGATACAGATAGAGTGGATGTGGAAAGGATGTATCCTGTAGTGGGGTAGTCTAGGACCTGAGGACACAGATAGAGTGGATCTGGACAGGATGTGTCCTACAGTGGGAGACGCATGGACTATAGGACACAGATAGACTGGAAGTGGAGAGGATGTTTCCCATTCTGGGGGAGACTTGGACAAGAGGACACAGATAGTGTGGATGTGGAGCGGATGTTTCCTGTAGTTGGGGAGTCTAGGACCAGAGGACACAGATAGAGTGGATGTGGAGAGGATGTTTCCTACATTGGGGGAGTTTAGCTCCAGAGGGCACAGATAGAGTGGATGTGGAGAGGATGTTTCCTTTAGTCGGGGAATCTCGGACCAGAGGACACAGATAGAGTGTACGTGGAGAGGATGTTTCCTGTAGTGGTGGATTTTAGGACCAGAGGACACAGAGAGAGTGGATGTGGAGAAGATGTTTCCCATTCTGGGGGAGTCTAGGACTAGAGAACACAGATGGAGTGGATGTAGAGAGGATGTTTCTTGTAGTTGGGGAGTGTTGGACCAGAGGACACAGATAGAGTGGATGTGGAGTGGATGTTTTCTATACTGGGGGAGTCTAGTACCAGAAGACACACAAAGAGTGGATGTGGAGAGGATATTTCCCTTAGTCGGGGAGTCTAGGACTAGAGGACACAGATAGAGTGGATGTGGAGAGGACGTTTCCTACAGTGGGGGAGTCTAGGACCAGAGGACACAGATATAGTGGATGTGGAGAGGATATTTCCTATAGTCGGGGAGGCTTGGACCAGAGGACACAGACTGGATGTGGAGAGGATGTTTCCATTCTCGGGGAGTCTAGGACCAGAGAACACAGATAGAGTTAATGTGGAGAGGATGTTTCCTTTAGTGGGGGAGTCCAGGACCAGAGGACACAGATAGAGTGGATGAGGGGAGGATGTATCCTGTAGTGGGGTAGTCTAGGACCTGAGGACACAGATAGAGTGGATGTGGAAAGGATGTTTCCTACATTGGGGGAGTCTAGCTCCAGAGGATACAGATAGAGTGGATGTGGAGACGATGTTTCCTTTAGTCGGGGAGTCCCGGACCAGAGGACACAGATAGAGTGGATGTAGAGAGGATGTTTCCTACAATTGGGGAGTCTAGGACCAGAGCACACTGATAGACTGGATGTGGAGAGAATGTTTCCTACAGTGGGGGCGTCGAGGACCAGAGGACACAGATAGAGTGGATCTGGAGAGGATGTTTCCATTCGCGGGGAGACAAGTAACAGAGGACACAGATAGAGTGGATGTGGAGAGGATGTTTCTTACAGTGTCGGAGTATAGGACCAGAGGACACAGATAGAGTAATGTGGAGAGGATGTTTCCTGCAGTGGTAGAATCTAGGACCTGAGGACACAGATAGAGTGGATGTGGAGAGAAGGTTTCCTATATTGGGGGATATCTAGGACCAGAGGACACTGATAGAGTGGAAGTGGAGAGGATGTTTCCCATTCTGGGGGAGTCTAGGACCAGAGGAAACAGATAGAGTGCATGTCGAAAGATTATTTCCTATACTGGGGAGGTCTAGGACCAGAGGACAAAGAGTGGATGTGAACAGGATTTTTCCTGTCGTGGGGGAGTCTGGGACCAGAGAACACAGATGGAGTGGATATGGAGAGGATGTTTCCTTTAGTGGTGGAGTCTCGGACCAGAGGACACAGATAGAGTGGATGTGGGAAGGATGTTTACTATATTGGGGGAGTCTCAGAACAGAAGACACGGATAGAGTGTATGTGGAGAGCATGTTTCCTACAGTGGAGGAGTCGAGGACCAGAGGACAGATATAGAATGGATGTAGACAGCATGTGTCCTAAAGTGGGAGACTCTGGGACTATAGGACACAGATAGGGTGGATGTGGAAAGGATGTATCCTGTAGTGGGGTATTCTAGGACCTGAGGACACAGATAGAGTGGATATGGACAGGATGTGTCCTACAGTGGGAGACGCATGGACTATAGGACACAGATAGAGTGGAAGTGGAGAGGATGTTTCCCATTCTGGGGGAGACTTGGACAAGAGGACACAGATAGTGTGGATGTGGAGAGGATGTTTCGTGTAGTTGGGGAGTCTAGGACCAGAGGACACAGATAGAGTGGATGTGGAGAGGATGTTTCCTACATTGGGGGAGTTTAGCTCCAGAGGGCACAGATAGAGTGGATGTGGAGAGGATGTTTCCTTTAGTCGGGGAATCTCGGAACAGAGGACACAGATAGAGTGTACGTGGAGAGGATGTTTCCTGTAGTGGGGGATTTTAGGACCAGAGGACACAGAGAGAGTGGATGTGGAGAAGATGTTTCCCATTCTGGGGGAGTCTAGGACTAGAGAACACAGATGGAGTGGATGTAGAGAGGATGTTTCTTGTAGTTGGGGAGTGTTGGACCAGAGGACACAGATAGAGTGGATGTGGAGTGGATGTTTTCTATACTGGGGGAGTCTAGTACCAGAAGACACACATAGAGTGGATGTGGAGAGGATATTTCCCTTAGTCGGGGAGTCTAGGACCAGAGGACACAGATAGAGTGGATGTGGAGAGGACGTTTCCTACAGTGGGGGAGTCTAGGACCAGAGGACACAGATATAGTGGATGTGGAGAGGATATTTCCTATAGTCGGGGAGGCTTGGACCAGAGGACACAGACTGGATGTGGAGAGGATGTTTCCATTCTCGGGGAGTCTAGGACCAGAGAACACAGATAGAGTGGATGTGGAGAGGATGTTTCCTTTAGTGGGGGAGTCCAGGACCAGAGGACACAGATAGAGTGGATGAGGGGAGGATGTATCCTGTAGTGAGGTAGTCTAGGACCTGAGGACACAGATAGAGTGGATGTGGAAAGGATGTTTCCTACATTGGGGGAGTCTAGCTCCAGAGGATACAGATAGAGTGGATGTGGAGACGATGTTTCCTTTAGTCGGGGAGTCCCGGACCAGAGGACACAGATAGAGTGGATGTGGAGAGGATGTTTCCTACAATTGGGGAGTCTAGGACCAGAGCACACTGATAGACTGGATGTGGAGAGGATGTTTCCTACAGTGGGGGCGTCGAGGACCAGAGGACACAGATAGAGTGGATCTGGAGAGGATGTTTCCATTCGCGGGGAGACAAGTAACAGAGGACACAGATAGAGTGGATGTGGAGAGGATGTTTCTTACAGTGTCGGAGTCTAGGACCAGAGGACACAGATAGAGTGGATGTGGAGAGGATGTTTCCTGCAGTGGTGGAATCTAGGACCTGAGGACACAGAGAGAGTGGATGTGGAGAGAAGGTTTCCTATATTGGGGGATATCTAGGACCAGAGGACACTGATAGAGTGGATGTGGAGAGGATGTTTCCTATAATGGGGGAGCCTTGGATCACAGGACACAGATAGAGTGGATGTGGAGAGGATGTTTCCTATACTGGGGTAGTCTTGTACCAGATAACACAGACAGAGTGGATGTGGACAGGATATTTCCTTTAGTCGGGGAGTTTAGGACCAGAGGACACAGATAGAGTGGATGTGCAGAGAAGGTTTCCTAAATTGGGGGATGTCTGGGACCAGAGGACACTGATAGAGTGAATGTGGAGAGGATGTGTCCTGTAGTGGGGTAGTCCAGGACCAGAGAACACAGATAGAGTGGATGTGGAGAGGATGCTCCCTATAGTGGGGGAGCCTTGGACCAGAGGACACAGAGTGGAGGTGGAGAGGATGTTTTCTATACTGGGGGAGTCTAGGACCAGAGGAAACAGATAGAGTGCATGTCGAAAGATTATTTCCTATACTGGGGAGGTCTAGGACCAGAGGACAAAGAGTGGATGTGAACAGGATTTTTCCTGTCGTGGGGGAGTCTGGGACCAGAGAACACAGATGGAGTGGATATGGAGAGGATGGTTCCTATAGTGGTGGAGTCTCGGACCAGAGGACACAGATAGAGTGGATGTGGGAAGCATGTTTACTATATTGGGGGAGTCTCAGAACAGAAGTCACGGATAGAGTGTATGTGGAGAGCATGTTTCCTACAGTGGGGGAGTCGAGGACCAGAGGACAGATATAGAATGGATGTAGACAGCATGTGTCCTAAAGTGGGAGACTCTGGGACTATAGGACACAGATAGGGTGGATGTGGAGAGGATGTTTCCTGTAGTTGGGGAACCTCGGACCAGAGGACACAGATAGAGTGGATGTGGAGAGGATGTTTCCTATACTGGGGGAGTCTTGTACCAGATAACACAGATAGAGTGGATGTGGACAGGATATTTCCTTTAGTCGGGGAGTTTAGGACCAGAGGACACAGATAGAGTGGATGTGCAGAGAAGGTTTCCTAAATTGGGGGATGTCTGGGACCAGAGGACACTGATAGAGTGGATGTGGAGAGGATGTGTCCTGTAGTGGGGGAGTCCAGGACCAGAGAACACACATAGAGTGGATGTGGAGAGGATGCTCCCTATAGTGGGGGAGCCTTGGACCAGAGGACACAGAGTGGAGGTGGAGAGGATGTTTTCTATACTGGGGGAGTCTAGTACCAGAGAACACAGAAAGAGTGGATGTGGACAGGATATTTCCTTTAGTCGGGGAGTTTAGGACCAGAGGACACAGATAGAGTGG
The DNA here is from genome assembly GCF_963921235.1 of Mobula hypostoma. Classification (NCBI taxonomy): domain Eukaryota; kingdom Metazoa; phylum Chordata; class Chondrichthyes; order Myliobatiformes; family Myliobatidae; genus Mobula; species Mobula hypostoma. The sequence continues at coordinate 42,310 of NW_026948178.1, read as the reverse complement.
ATGTGCAGAGAAGGTTTCCTATATTGGGGGATGTCTGGGACCAGAGGACACTGATAGAGTGGATGTGGAGAGGATGTTTCCTGCAGTGGGGAAGTCCAGGACCAGAGGACACAGATAGAGTGGATGTGGAAAAGATGTTTCCTACAGTGGGTAAATCCAGGACCAGAGGACACAGATAGAGTTGATGTGGAGAGGATGTTTCCTACAGTGGGGGAGTCTTGGACAGAGGACACAGATAATGTGTACGTGGAGAGGATGTTTCCTATAGTGAGGGAGTCTAGGACCAGAGGACACACAGATAGACTGGAAGTGGAGAGGATGTTTCCCATTCTGGGGGAGTCTAGGACCAGAGGAAACAGATAGAGTGCATGTCGAAAGATTATTTCCTATACTGGGGAGGTCTGGGACCAGAGGACAAAGAGTGGATGTGAACAGGATTTTTCCTGTCGTGGGGGAGTCTGGGACCAGAGAACACAGATGGAGTGGATATGGAGAGGATGTTTCCTTTAGTGGTGGAGTCTCGGACCAGAGGACACAGATAGAGTGGATGTGGGAAGGATGTTTACTATATTGGGGGAGTCTCAGAACAGAAGACACGGATAGAGTGTATGTGGAGAGCATGTTTCCTACAGTGGGGGAGTCGTGGACCAGAGGACAGATATAGAATGGATGTAGACAGCATGTGTCCTAAAGTGGGAGACTCTGGGACTATAGGACACAGATAGAGTGGATGTGGAGAGGATGTTTCCTACATTTGGGGAGTCTAGGACCAGAGCACACTGATAGACTGGATGTGGAGAGGATGTTTCCTACAGTGGGGGCGTCGAGGACCAGAGGACAGAGATAGAGTGGAAGTGGAGAGGATGTTTCCTCTAGTCGGGGAGTCTCGGACCAGAGGACACAGATAGAGTGGATGTGGAGAGGATGTTTCCTACATTTGGGGAGTCTAGGACCAGAGCACAGTGATAGACTGGATGTGGAGAGGATGTTTCCTACAGTGGGGGCGTCGAGGACCAGAGGACACAGATAGAGTGGATGTGGAGAGGATGTGTCCTGTAATGGGGGAGTCTAGGACCAGTGGACACAAATAGAGTGGATGTGGAGAGGATGTTTCCTGTAGCGGGGGAGTCGAGGATCAGAGGACACAGACAGAGTGGATGTGGAGAGGATGTTTCCTGTATTGGGGGAGTTTAGGACCAGAGGACACAGATAGAGTGGATGTGGTGAGAAGGTTTCCTATGTTGGGGGATGTGTAGGACCAGAGGACACTGATAGAGTGGATGTGGAGAGGATGTGTCCTGCAGTGGGGATGTCTAGGACCAGAGGACACAGATAGAGTGGATGTGGAAAGGATGTTTCCTGTAGTGGGTAAGTCCAGGACCAGAGGACACAGATAGAGTGGATGTGGAAAGGATGTTTCCTATAGTGGGGGAGTCCAGGACCAGAGGACACAGATAGAGTGGATGTGGAAAGGATGTTTCCTGTAGTGGGGGAGTCTTGGACCAGAGGACACAGATAGAGTGGATGTGGAGAGGATATTTCCTATAGTGGTGGAGCCTTGGACCAGAGGACACAGAGTGGAGGTGGAGAGGATGTTTTCTATACTGGGGGAGTCTAGTACCAGAGAACACAGATAGAGTGGATGTGGACAGGATATTTCCTTCAGTCGGGGAGTTTAGGACCAGAGGACACAGATAGAGTGGATGTGCAGAGAAGGTTTCCTATATTGGGGGATGTCTGGGACCAGAGGACACTGATAGAGTGGATATGGAGACGATGTGTCCTGTAGTGTGGGAGTCTAGGACCAGAGAACACAGATACAATGGATGTGGAGAGGATGTTTCCTATAGTGGGGGAGTCCAGAACCAGAGGATACAGATAGAGTGGATGTGGAAAGGATGTATCCTGTAGTGGGGTAGTCTAGGACCTGAGGACACAGATAGAGTGGATCTGGACAGGATGTGTCCTACAGTGGGAGACGCATGGACTATAGGACACAGATAGAGTGGAAGTGGAGAGGATGTTTCCCATTCTGGGGGAGACTTGGACAAGAGGACACAGATAGTGTGGATGTGGAGAGGATGTTTCCTGTAGTTGGGGAGTCTAGGACCAGAGGACACAGATAGAGTGGATGTGGAGAGGATGTTTCCTACATTGGGGGAGTCTAGCTCCAGAGGGCACAGATAGAGTGGATGTGGAGAGGATGTTTCCTTTAGTTGGAGAGTCTCGGACCAGAGGACACAGATAGAGTGTACGTGGAGAGGATGTTTCCTGTAGTGGGGGATTTTAGGACCAGAGGACACAGAGAGAGTGGATGTGGAGAAGATGTTTCCCATTCTTGGGGAGTCTAGGACTAGAGAACACAGATGGAGTGGATGTAGAGAGGATGTTTCTTGTAGTTGGGGAGTGTTGGACCAGAGGACACAGATAGAGTGGATGTGGACAGGATATTTCCTTTAGTCGGGGAGTTTAGGACCAGAGGACACAGATAGAGTGGATGTACAGAGAAGGTTTCCTAAATTGGGGGATGTCTGGGACCAGAGGACACTGATAGAGTAGATGTGGAGAGGATGTGTCCTGTAGTGGGGGAGTCCAGGACCAGAGAACACAGATAGAGTGGATGTGGAGAGGATGCTCCCTATAGTGGGGGAGCCTTGGACCAGAGGACACAGAGTGGAGGTGGAGAGGATGTTTTCTATACTGGGGGAGTCTAGTACCAGAGAACACAGATAGAGTGGATGTGGACAGGATATTTCCTTTAGTCGGGGAGTTTAGGACCAGAGGACACAGATAGAGTGGATGTGCAGAGAAGGTTTCCTATATTGGGGGATGTCTGGGACCAGAGGACACTGATAGAGTGGATGTGGAGAGGATGTGTCCTGTAGTGTGGGAGTCTAGGACCAGAGAACACAGATAGAGTGGATGTGGAGAGGATGTTTCCTATTGTGGGGGAGTCCAGGACCAGAGGACACAGATAGAGTGGATGTGGAAAGGATGTGTCCTACAGTGGGAGACGCATGGACTATACGACACAGAAAGAGTGGAAGTGGAGAGGATGTTTCCCATTCTGGGGGAGACTTTGACAAGAGGACACAGATAGTGTGGATGTGGAGAGGATGTTTCCTTTAGTCGGGGAGTCTCGGACCAGAGGACACAGATAGAGTGGATGTGGAGAGGATTTTTCCTACAGTGGGGGAATCTAGAATCTGAGGCAGAGATGGAGTGGATGTAGACAGGATGTGTCCTATATTGGGGGAGTCTTGAACCAGAGGACACAGATAGAGTGTACGTGGAGATGATGTTTCCTGTAGTGGGGCATTTTAGGACCAGAGGACACAGAGAGAGTGGATGTGGAGAGGATGTTTCCCATTCTGGGGGAGTCTAGGACTAGAGAACACAGATGGGGTGGATGTAGAGAGGATGTTTCTTGTAGTTGCGGAGTCTTGGACCAGAGGACACAGATAGAGTGGATGTGGAGTGGATGTTTTCTATACTGGGGGAGTCTAGTACCAGAAGACACACATAGAGTGGATGTGGAGAGGATATTTCCCTTAGTCGGGGAGTCTAGGACCAGAAGACACAGATAGAGTGGATGTGGAGAGGATGTATCCTACAGTGGGGGAGTCTAGGACCAGAGGACACAGATGGAGTGGATGTGGAGAGGATGTTTCCTATAGTCGGGGAGGTTGGACCATAGGACACAGACTGGATGTGGAGAGGATGTTTCCATTCTCGGGGAGACTAGCACAAGTGGACACAGATAGAGTGGATGTGGAGAGGATTTTTCCTACAGTGGGGGAATCTAGGACCTGAGGACAGAGATAGAGTGGATGTGGACAGTATGTGTCCTGCAGTGGGAGACTCTGGGACTATAGGACACTGATCGAGTGGAAGTGGAGAGGATGTTTCACATTCTGGGGGAGTCTAGGACCAGAGGACACAGATAGAGTGGATGTGGAGAGCATGGTTCCTATAGTGGGGGAGCCTTGGACCAGAGGACACAGAGTGAAGGTGGAGGTGGAGAGGATGTTTTCTATTCTGGGGAATCTGGTACCAGGAGACACAGATAGAGTGGATGTGGAGGAGATGTTTCCTGTAGTGGGGGAGTCTAGGACCAGAGGACACAGATAGAGTGGATGTGGAGGAGATGTTTCCTGTAGTGGGGGAGTCTAGGACCAGAGGACACAGATAGAGTGGATGTGGAGGAGATGTTTCCTGTAGTGGGGGAGTCTCGGATCAGAGGACTGAGATAGAGTGGATTGTAGTCGATGCCTTTGGGCATTATTGCTTGGTCTGTACACCTATTATTTCTCACTGGGTCTGAGTTCATTCGTGCTCCAGTTTGAATTTCAGGGGCTGACGGCAGACCCTCTTTGCTGAAGTGTCCTTCTGGTTCCTTGTCTGGTGAAACCCAGGCCGAGCTCCTCTGTGTACCGTCATCAATTTCACTTCCTCAGGACTCTGAATTGATTGCCTCAGCTCTTGTTCGTTTATTTTGGCTGAATCTTTGTGAGAAATCTCTCGTTTTGTTTGAGATGCCCGAAGCCCCCGTGATTCCTGCGGCTGGGTTCGCCAGTGACCCTGACACCAGCTGGCTGTATCAGGTGTCGGTCGACCTCCCGGCCACTAGAGGGACCCGGAGTTCATTCAGCTCCGGCACCAGCCCCTGAACGCGGTCAGCAAGAGTCCAGACGAAGGGTTCCGGCCCGAAACGTCGACCGATCTTCTCCACGGATGCTGCCCGACCTGCTGAGTTCCTCCAGCGCGTTGTGAGTGTTGCTCTGACCCCAGCATCTGCAGATTATTTTCTGTCAGTAAGCACCTCTTGCAGGTGTAGACATGAGGGACACTGGCTGTCTGTACGCATTCCCGTAAGTTTGGAAGAACCAAAGCGCAGACCATTTTCTAACCGGAGCGAAGAACTAAAACCTGAGGAGTAAAGGGAATTGGGCGTCCTCTTGCAGAATCCCCTCAGGGTGAATTTGCATGTTGGGACGGAGTTGTGGATGGCGAATGGCATGTCGGCTTTCATTTGGAGAGGATTAGTAGATAAATCCGATGATCGTGAACGTCCATCAACTTGTTCCAACTGCACCTGTCCGTCCTGGAAGGGATGTTTCTCAATAATTTGTTTGTTCGGGTGTAGTTTGCCGGCAGCTGTCGTATTCGGCGGCTCCTGCTTGTGTTTAACCTTCTCATTCCTGTTTGCATCTCCGAGTGGATTGGAAGATGAAAGTAATGATGTACTGTCACGGCTACAGAAGGCACCAGTGAACTCTGGCTTGGAGCATGAAGAGCGGTTTCTGGCCCCGACTACAGGGAAGGATATCGTGGACATTGGACAGAGATCAAAGGGGGCTCATGAAAACGATTCAGGGTTTGTAAGGGCTTATCTGGGCCTGGTACTCGATGGGATGCATTCATTCCGAGAGGAGTAGAAGACAGTAGGGGAGTTCAGAGAGCTGGGCAGAAAGCTGAGAGGCGGGACCTCCGGGGGTAGTAATTTCCCGATCGTTACCTGTGCCAGGCGCGGGCGTGGCGAGAAGTCGGGTGATCTGTCAGATGAACGCACGGATAACGAGCTGGTGCACGACGATTCTCCTCAGGCTCTTGGGTCATGAAGAACTCTTCAGGGGGAGAGATGACCTTTATACAGGAGACGGGTTGCACCTGAACCCGAGGGGGACCACCATTCTCGCGGGAAGAGTTGTTAGGGCTGTTGGGGAGTGTTTAAGCCAATTTCGCAGAGTATTGGAACCGAAGTGAATGGACTCAGGATAGGATGGATGGTAAAATAGAATGAAGGATAGCATGCAGACAGACTGTGAGGAAGGGCAGGCAGATGACAGGATAAATTTGCAGCCGGCTGTGTGAGGGTGTGTGCATTCTGGAGGCGGAATCAAAAAGGATATCAGCAACAATGAATACAGAATTGAGTCAGATTTTATAAACAAGCACGTAGCGTTTATTAAACTCTGCTCAACAATAATGAAAAGTTTTCAGACCCTAACTTAACAGGATGTGGAAAGTATGTTTCCTTAGTGGGGGAGTCTCGGACCAGAGGACACAGATAGAGTGGATGTGGAAAGTATGTTTCCTTAGTGGGGGAGTCTAGGACCAGAGGACACAGATAGAGTGGATGTGGAGAGGATGTTTCCTGTAGTGGGGGAGTCTAGGACCAGAGGACACAGATAGAGTGGATGTGGAGAGGATGTTTCCTATAGTGGGGGAGTCTAGGACCAGAGGACACGGATAGAGTGGATGTGGAGAGGATGTTTCCTATAGTGGGGGAGTCTGGGACCAGAGGGCACAGATAGAGTGGATGTGGAGAGGATGTTTCCTATAGTGGGGGAGTCTCGGACCAGAGGACACAGATAGAGTGGATGTGGAGAGGATGTTTCCTGTAGTGGGGGGAGTCTGGGACCAGAGGACACAGATAGAGTGGATGTGGAGAGGATGTTTCCTGTAGTGGGGGGAGTCTGGGACCAGAGGACACAGATAGAGTGGATGTGGAGAGGATGTTTCCTGTAGTGGGGGGAGTCTGGGACCAGAGGACACAGATAGAGTGGATGTGGAGAGGATGTTTCCTGTGGTGGGGGAGTCTGGGACCAGAGGACACAGATAGAGTGGATGTGGAGAGGATGTTTCCTCTAGTGGGGGAGTCTGGGACCAGAGGACACAGAGAGAGTGGATGTGGAGAGGATGTTTCCTGTAGTGGTGGGGTTTAGGACCAGAGGACACAGATAGAGTGGATGTGGAGAGGATGTTTCCTGTAGTGGGGGGGAGTCTGGGACCAGAGGACACAGATAGAGTGGATGTGGAGAGGATGTTTCCTGTAGTGGGGGAGTCTAGGACCAGAGGACACAGATAGAGTGGATGTGGAGAGGATGTTTCCTGTAGTGGGGGAGTCTAGGACCAGAGGACACAGATAGAGTGGATGTGGAGAGGATGCTCCCTATAGTGGGGGAGCCTTGAACAGAGGACACAGAGTGGATGTGGAGAGGATGTTTCCTGTAGTGGGGGAGTCTAGGACCAGAGGACACAGATAGAGTGGATGTGGAGAGGATGTTTCCTGTAGTGGGGGAGTCTAGGACCAGAGGACACAGATAGAGTGGATGTGGAGAGGATGTTTCCTGTAGTGGGGGAGTCTAGGACCAGAGGACACAGATAGAGTGGATGTGGAGAGGATGCTCCCTATAGTGGGGGAGCCTTGGACCAGAGGACACAGAGTGGATGTGGAGAGGATGTTTCCTGTAGTGGGGGAGTCTAGGACCAGAGGACACAGATAGAGTGGATGTGGAGAGGATGTTTCCTGTAGTGGGGGAGTCTAGGACCAGAGGACACAGATAGAGTGGATGTGGAGAGATGTTTCCTGTAGTGGGGGAGTCTCGGACCAGAGGACACAGATAGAGTGGATGTGGAGAGGATGTTTCCTGTAGTGGGGGAGTCTAGGACCAGAGGACACAGATAGAGTGGATGTGGAGAGGATGTTTCCTGTGGTGGGGGAGTCTAGGACCAGAGGACACAGATAGAGTGGATGTGGAGAGGATGTTTCCTATAGTGGGGGAGTCTAGGACCAGAGGACACTGATAGAGTGGATGTGGAGAGGATGTTTCCTGTAGTGGGGGAGTCTAGGACCAGAGGACACAGATAGAGTGGATGTGGAGAGGATGTTTCCTATAGTGGGGGAGTCTAGGACCAGAGGACACTGATAGAGTGGATGTGGAGAGGATGTTTCCTGTAGTGGGGGGAGTCTCGGACCAGAGGACACAGATAGAGTGGATGTGGAGAGGATGTTTCCTGTAGTGGGGGGAGTCTAGGACCAGAGGACACAGATAGAGTGGATGTGGAGAGGATGTTTCCTGTAGTGGGGGAGTCTCGGACCAGAGGACACAGATAGAGTGGATGTGGAGAGGATGTTTCCTGTAGTCGGGGAGTCTAGGACCAGAGGGCACAGATGGAGTGGATGTGGAGAGGATGTTTCCTATAGTGGGGGGAGTCTGGGACAAGAGGACACAGATAGAGTGGATGTGGAGAGGATGTTTCCTTAGTGGGGGAGTCTCGGACCAGAGGACACAGATTGAGTGGATGTGGAGAGGATGTTTCCTGTAGTCGGGGAGTCTAGGACCAGAGGACACAGATAGAGTGGATGTGGAGAGGATGTTTCCTGTAGTGGAGGAGTCTCGGACCAGAGGACACAGATAGAGTGTACGTGGAGAGGATGTTTCCTGTAGTGGGGGAGTCTAGGACCAGAGGACACAGATAGAGTTGATGTGGAGATGATGTTTCCTATAGTGGGGGAGTTTAGGACCAGAGGACACAGATAGAGTGGATGTGGAGAGGATGTTTCCTGTAGTGGAGGAGTCTCGGACCAGAGGACACAGATAGAGTGTACGTGGAGAGGATGTTTCCTGTAGTGGGGGAGTCTAGGGCCAGAGGACACAGATAGAGTGGATGTGGATAGGATGTTTCCTTAGTGGGGGAGTCTCGGACCAGAGGACACAGATAGAGTGGATGTGGAGAGGATGTTCCCTATAGTGGGGGAGTCTCGGACCAGAGGACACAGATACAGTGGATGTGGAGAGGATGTTTCCCATAATGGGGGAGTCTCGGACCAGAGGACACAGATAGAGTGGATATGGAGAGAATTTGTCCTGTAGTGGGGGAGTCTGGACCAGAGGACACAGATAGAGTGGATGTGGAGAGGATGTTTCCTATATTGCGGGAGTCTAGGTCCAGAGGACACAGATAAAGACGATCTGAAGAGGATGTTTCCTGTGGTGCGGGAGTCTGGGACCAGAGGACACAGATAGAGTGGATGTGGAGAGGATGTTTCCTGTAGTGGGGGAGTCTAGGACCAGAGGACACAGATAGAGTGGATGTGGAGAGGATGTTTCCTATAGTGGGGGAGTCTAGGACCAGAGGACACAGATAAGTGGATGTGGAGAGGATGTTTCCTATAGTGGGGGAGTCTGGGACCAGACGACACAGATAGAGTGAATGTGGAGAGGATGTTTCCTATAGTGGGGGAGTCCAGGACCAGAGGACACAGATAGAGTGGATGTGGAGAGGATGTTTCCTTAGTGGGGGAGTCTCGGACCAGAGGACACAGATAGAGTGGATGTGGAGAGGATGTTTCCTATAGTGTGGGGAGTCTCGGACCAGAGGACACAGATACAGTGGATGTGGAGAGGATGTTTCCCATAATGGGGGAGTCTCGGACCAGAGGACACAGATAGAGTGGATATGGAGAGGATTTTTCCTGTAGTGGGGGAGTCTCGGACAAGAGGACACAGATAGAGTGGATGTGGAGAGGATGTTTCCTATATTGCGGGAGTCTAGGACCAGAGGACACAGATAAAGACGATCTGAAGAGGATGTTTCCTGTGGTGCGGGAGTCTGGGACCAGAGGACACAGATAGAGTTGATGTGGAGAGGATGTTTCCTGTAGTGGAGGAGTCTAGGACCAGAGGACACAGATAGGGTGGATGTGGAGAGGATGTTTCCTATAGTGGGGGAGTCTAGGACCAGAGGACACAGATAGAGTGGATGTGGAGAGGATGTTTCCTATAGTGGGGGAGTCTGGGACCAGAGGACACAGATAGAGTGAATGTGGAGAGGATGTTTCCTATAGTGGGGGAGTCCAGGACCAGAGGACACAGATAGAGTGGATGTGGAGAGGATGTTTCCTTAGTGGGGGAGTCTCGGACCAGAGGACACAGATAGAGTGGATGTGGAAAGGATGTTCCCTATAGTGGGGGGAGTCTCGGACCAGAGGACACAGATAGAGTGGATGTGGAGAGAATGTTTCCAGTAGTGGGGGAGTCTAGGACCAGAGGACACAGATAGAGTCGATGTGGAGAGGATGTTTCCTTAGTGGGGGAGTCTCGGACCAGAGGACACAGATAGAGTGGATGTGGAGAGGATGTTTCCTATAGTGGGGGAGTCTCGGTCCAGAGGACACAGATAGAGTGGATGTGGAGAGGATGTTCCCTATAGTAGGGGGAGTCTCGGACCAGAGGACACAGATACAGTGCATGTGGAGAGGATGTTTCCGATAATGGGGGAGTCTCGGACCAGAGGACACAGATAGAGTTGATGTGGAGAGGATGTTTCCTATAGTGGGGGAGTCTAGGACCAGAGGACACAGATAGAGTGGATGTGAAGAGGATGTTTCCTGTAGTTGGGGAGTCTAGGACCAGAGGACACAGATAGAGTGGATGTGGAGAGGATGTTTCCTATAGTGGGGGAGTCTAGGACCAGAGGACACAGATAAGTGGATGTGGAGAGGATGTTTCCTATAGTGGGGGAGTCTGGGACCAGACGACACAGATAGAGTGAATGTGGAGAGGATGTTTCCTATAGTGGGGGAGTCCAGGACCAGAGGACACAGATAGAGTGGATGTGGAGAGGATGTTTCCTTAGTGGGGGAGTCTCGGACCAGAGGACACAGATAGAGTGGATGTGGAGAGGATGTTCCCTATAGTGTGGGGAGTCTCGGACCAGAGGACACAGATACAGTGGATGTGGAGAGGATGTTTCCCATAATGGGGGAGTCTCGGACCAGAGGACACAGATAGAGTGGATATGGAGAGGATTTTTCCTGTAGTGGGGGAGTCTCGGACAAGAGGACACAGATAGAGTGGATGTGGAGAGGATGTTTCCTATATTGCGGGAGTCTAGGACCAGAGGACACAGATAAAGACGATCTGAAGAGGATGTTTCCTGTGGTGCGGGAGTCTGGGACCAGAGGACACAGATAGAGTTGATGTGGAGAGGATGTTTCCTGTAGTGGAGGAGTCTAGGACCAGAGGACACAGATAGGGTGGATGTGGAGAGGATGTTTCCTGTAGTGGGGGAGTCTAGGACCAGAGGACACAGATAGAGTGGATGTGGAGAGGATGTTTCCTGTGGTGGGGGAGTCTAGGACCAGAGGACACAGATAGAGTGGATGTGGAGAGGATGTTTCCTATAGTGGGGGAGTCTAGGACCAGAGGACACTGATAGAGTGGATGTGGAGAGGATGTTTCCTGTAGTGGGGGAGTCTAGGACCAGAGGACACAGATAGAGTGGATGTGGAGAGGATGTTTCCTATAGTGGGGGAGTCTAGGACCAGAGGACACTGATAGAGTGGATGTGGAGAGGATGTTTCCTGTAGTGGGGGGAGTCTCGGACCAGAGGACACAGATAGAGTGGATGTGGAGAGGATGTTTCCTGTAGTGGGGGGAGTCTAGGACCAGAGGACACAGATAGAGTGGATGTGGAGAGGATGTTTCTTGTAGTGGGGGAGTCTCGGACCAGAGGACACAGATAGAGTGGATGTGGAGAGGATGTTTCCTGTAGTCGGGGAGTCTAGGACCAGAGGGCACAGATGGAGTGGATGTGGAGAGGATGTTTCCTATAGTGGGGGGAGTCTGGGACAAGAGGACACAGATAGAGTGGATGTGGAGAGGATGTTTCCTTAGTGGGGGAGTCTCGGACCAGAGGACACAGATAGAGTGGATGTGGAGAGGATGTTTCCTGTAGTGGAGGAGTCTCGGACCAGAGGACACAGATAGAGTGTACGTGGAGAGGATGTTTCCTGTAGTGGGGGAGTCTAGGACCAGAGGACACAGATAGAGTTGATGTGGAGATGATGTTTCCTATAGTGGGGGAGTTTAGGACCAGAGGACACAGATAGAGTGGATGTGGAGAGGATGTTTCCTGTAGTGGAGGAGTCTCGGACCAGAGGACACAGATAGAGTGTACGTGGAGAGGATGTTTCCTGTAGTGGGGGAGTCTAGGGCCAGAGGACACAGATAGAGTGGATGTGGATAGGATGTTTCCTTAGTGGGGGAGTCTCGGACCAGAGGACACAGATAGAGTGGATGTGGAGAGGATGTTCCCTATAGTGGGGGAGTCTCGGACCAGAGGACACAGATACAGTGGATGTGGAGAGGATGTTTCCCATAATGGGGGAGTCTCGGACCAGAGGACACAGATAGAGTGGATATGGAGAGAATTTGTCCTGTAGTGGGGGAGTCTCGGACCAGAGGACACAGATAGAGTGGATGTGGAGAGGATGTTTCCTATATTGCGGGAGTCTAGGTCCAGAGGACACAGATAAAGACGATCTGAAGAGGATGTTTCCTGTGGTGCGGGAGTCTGGGACCAGAGGACACAGATAGAGTGGATGTGGAGAGGATGTTTCCTGTAGTGGGGGAGTCTAGGACCAGAGGACACAGATAGAGTGGATGTGGAGAGGATGTTTCCTATAGTGGGGGAGTCTAGGACCAGAGGACACAGATAAGTGGATGTGGAGAGGATGTTTCCTATAGTGGGGGAGTCTGGGACCAGACGACACAGATAGAGTGAATGTGGAGAGGATGTTTCCTATAGTGGGGGAGTCCAGGACCAGAGGACACAGATAGAGTGGATGTGGAGAGGATGTTTCCTTAGTGGGGGAGTCTCGGACCAGAGGACACAGATAGAGTGGATGTGGAGAGGATGTTCCCTATAGTGTGGGGAGTCTCGGACCAGAGGACACAGATACAGTGGATGTGGAGAGGATGTTTCCCATAATGGGGGAGTCTCGGACCAGAGGACACAGATAGAGTGGATATGGAGAGGATTTTTCCTGTAGTGGGGGAGTCTCGGACAAGAGGACACAGATAGAGTGGATGTGGAGAGGATGTTTCCTATATTGCGGGAGTCTAGGACCAGAGGACACAGATAAAGACGATCTGAAGAGGATGTTTCCTGTGGTGCGGGAGTCTGGGACCAGAGGACACAGATAGAGTTGATGTGGAGAGGATGTTTCCTGTAGTGGAGGAGTCTAGGACCAGAGGACACAGATAGGGTGGATGTGGAGAGGATGTTTCCTATAGTGGGGGAGTCTAGGACCAGAGGACACAGATAGAGTGGATGTGGAGAGGATGTTTCCTATAGTGGGGGAGTCTGGGACCAGAGGACACAGATAGAGTGAATGTGGAGAGGATGTTTCCTATAGTGGGGGAGTCCAGGACCAGAGGACACAGATAGAGTGGATGTGGAGAGGATGTTTCCTTAGTGGGGGAGTCTCGGACCAGAGGACACAGATAGAGTGGATGTGGAAAGGATGTTCCCTATAGTGGGGGGAGTCTCGGACCAGAGGACACAGATAGAGTGGATGTGGAGAGAATGTTTCCAGTAGTGGGGGAGTCTAGGACCAGAGGACACAGATAGAGTCGATGTGGAGAGGATGTTTCCTTAGTGGGGGAGTCTCGGACCAGAGGACACAGATAGAGTGGATGTGGAGAGGATGTTTCCTATAGTGGGGGAGTCTCGGTCCAGAGGACACAGATAGAGTGGATGTGGAGAGGATGTTCCCTATAGTAGGGGGAGTCTCGGACCAGAGGACACAGATACAGTGCATGTGGAGAGGATGTTTCCGATAATGGGGGAGTCTCGGACCAGAGGACACAGATAGAGTTGATGTGGAGAGGATGTTTCCTATAGTGGGGGAGTCTAGGACCAGAGGACACAGATAGAGTGGATGTGAAGAGGATGTTTCCTGTAGTTGGGGAGTCTAGGACCAGAGGACACAGATAGAGTGGATGTGGAGAGGATGTTTCCTATAGTGGGGGAGTCTAGGACCAGAGGACACAGATAAGTGGATGTGGAGAGGATGTTTCCTATAGTGGGGGAGTCTGGGACCAGACGACACAGATAGAGTGAATGTGGAGAGGATGTTTCCTATAGTGGGGGAGTCCAGGACCAGAGGACACAGATAGAGTGGATGTGGAGAGGATGTTTCCTTAGTGGGGGAGTCTCGGACCAGAGGACACAGATAGAGTGGATGTGGAGAGGATGTTCCCTATAGTGTGGGGAGTCTCGGACCAGAGGACACAGATACAGTGGATGTGGAGAGGATGTTTCCCATAATGGGGGAGTCTCGGACCAGAGGACACAGATAGAGTGGATATGGAGAGGATTTTTCCTGTAGTGGGGGAGTCTCGGACAAGAGGACACAGATAGAGTGGATGTGGAGAGGATGTTTCCTATATTGCGGGAGTCTAGGACCAGAGGACACAGATAAAGACGATCTGAAGAGGATGTTTCCTGTGGTGCGGGAGTCTGGGACCAGAGGACACAGATAGAGTTGATGTGGAGAGGATGTTTCCTGTAGTGGAGGAGTCTAGGACCAGAGGACACAGATAGGGTGGATGTGGAGAGGATGTTTCCTGTAGTGGGGGAGTCTAGGACCAGAGGACACAGATAGAGTGGATGTGGAGAGGATGTTTCCTGTGGTGGGGGAGTCTAGGACCAGAGGACACAGATAGAGTGGATGTGGAGAGGATGTTTCCTATAGTGGGGGAGTCTAGGACCAGAGGACACTGATAGAGTGGATGTGGAGAGGATGTTTCCTGTAGTGGGGGCGTCTAGGACCAGAGGACACAGATAGAGTGGATGTGGAGAGGATGTTTCCTATAGTGGGGGAGTCTAGGACCAGAGGACACTGATAGAGTGGATGTGGAGAGGATGTTTCCTGTAGTGGGGGGAGTCTCGGACCAGAGGACACAGATAGAGTGGATGTGGAGAGGATGTTTCCTGTAGTGGGGGGAGTCTAGGACCAGAGGACACAGATAGAGTGGATGTGGAGAGGATGTTTCTTGTAGTGGGGGAGTCTCGGACCAGAGGACACAGATAGAGTGGATGTGGAGAGGATGTTTCCTGTAGTCGGGGAGTCTAGGACCAGAGGGCACAGATGGAGTGGATGTGGAGAGGATGTTTCCTATAGTGGGGGGAGTCTGGGACAAGAGGACACAGATAGAGTGGATGTGGAGAGGATGTTTCCTTAGTGGGGGAGTCTCGGACCAGAGGACACAGATAGAGTGGATGTGGAGAGGATGTTTCCTGTAGTGGGGGAGTCTAGGACCAGAGGACACAGATAGAGTGGATGTGGAGAGGATGTTTCCTGTAGTCGGGGAGTCTAGGACCAGAGGACACAGATAGAGTGGATGTGGAGAGGATGTTTCCTGTAGTGGAGGAGTCTCGGACCAGAGGACAAAGATAGAGTGTACGTGGAGAGGATGTTTCCTGTAGTGGGGGAGTCTAGGACCAGAGGACACAGATAGAGTTGATGTGGAGATGATGTTTCCTATAGTGGGGGAGTTTAGGACCAGAGGACACAGATAGAGTGGATGTGGAGAGGATGTTTCCTGTAGTGGAGGAGTCTCGGACCAGAGGACACAGATAGAGTGTACGTGGAGAGGATGTTTCCTGTAGTGGGGGAGTCTAGGGCCAGAGGACACAGATAGAGTGGATGTGGATAGGATGTTTCCTTAGTGGGGGAGTCTCGGACCAGAGGACACAGATAGAGTGGATGTGGAGAGGATGTTCCCTATAGTGGGGGAGTCTCGGACCAGAGGACACAGATACAGTGGATGTGGAGAGGATGTTTCCCATAATGGGGGAGTCTCGGACCAGAGGACACAGATAGAGTGGATATGGAGAGAATTTGTCCTGTAGTGGGGGAGTCTCGGACCAGAGGACACAGATAGAGTGGATGTGGAGAGGATGTTTCCTATATTGCGGGAGTCTAGGTCCAGAGGACACAGATAAAGACGATCTGAAGAGGATGTTTCCTGTGGTGCGGGAGTCTGGGACCAGAGGACACAGATAGAGTGGATGTGGAGAGGATGTTTCCTGTAGTGGGGGAGTCTAGGACCAGAGGACACAGATAGAGTGGATGTGGAAAGGATGTTCCCTATAGTGTGGGGAGTCTCGGACCAGAGGACACAGATACAGTGGATGTGGAGAGGATGTTTCCCATAATGGGGGAGTCTCGGACCAGAGGACACAGATAGAGTGGATATGGAGAGGATTTTTCCTGTAGTGGGGGAGTCTCGGACCAGAGGACACAGATAGAGTGGATGTGGAAAAGATGTTCCCTATAGTGGGGGGAGTCTCGGACCAGAGGACACAGATAGAGTGGATGTGGAGAGAATGTTTCCAGTAGTGGGGGAGTCTAGGACCAGAGGACACAGATAGAGTCGATGTGGAGAGGATGTTTCCTTAGTGGGGGAGTCTCGGACCAGAGGACACAGATAGAGTGGATGTGGAGAGGATGTTTCCTATAGTGGGGGAGTCTCGGTCCAGAGGACACAGATAGAGTGGATGTGGAGAGGATGTTCCCTATAGTAGGGGGAGTCTCGGACCAGAGGACACAGATACAGTGCATGTGGAGAGGATGTTTCCGATAATGGGGGAGTCTCGGACCAGAGGACACAGATAGAGTTGATGTGGAGAGGATGTTTCCTATAGTGGGGGAGTCTAGGACCAGAGGACACAGATAGAGTGGATGTGAAGAGGATGTTTCCTGTAGTTGGGGAGTCTAGGACCAGAGGACACAGATAGAGTGGATGTGGAGAGGATGTTTCCTATAGTGGGGGAGTCTAGGACCAGAGGACACAGATAAGTGGATGTGGAGAGGATGTTTCCTATAGTGGGGGAGTCTGGGACCAGACGACACAGATAGAGTGAATGTGGAGAGGATGTTTCCTATAGTGGGGGAGTCCAGGACCAGAGGACACAGATAGAGTGGATGTGGAGAGGATGTTTCCTTAGTGGGGGAGTCTCGGACCAGAGGACACAGATAGAGTGGATGTGGAGAGGATGTTCCCTATAGTGTGGGGAGTCTCGGACCAGAGGACACAGATACAGTGGATGTGGAGAGGATGTTTCCCATATTGGGGGAGTCTCGGACCAGAGGACACAGATAGAGTGGATATGGAGAGGATTTTTCCTGTAGTGGGGGAGTCTCGGACAAGAGGACACAGATAGAGTGGATGTGGAGAGGATGTTTCCTATATTGCGGGAGTCTAGGACCAGAGGACACAGATAAAGACGATCTGAAGAGGATGTTTCCTGTGGTGCGGGAGTCTGGGACCAGAGGACACAGATAGAGTTGATGTGGAGAGGATGTTTCCTGTAGTGGAGGAGTCTAGGACCAGAGGACACAGATAGGGTGGATGTGGAGAGGATGTTTCCTGTAGTGGGGGAGTCTAGGACCAGAGGACACAGATAGAGTGGATGTGGAGAGGATGTTTCCTGTGGTGGGGGAGTCTAGGACCAGAGGACACAGATAGAGTGGATGTGGAGAGGATGTTTCCTATAGTGGGGGAGTCTAGGACCAGAGGACACTGATAGAGTGGATGTGGAGAGGATGTTTCCTGTAGTGGGGGAGTCTAGGACCAGAGGACACAGATAGAGTGGATGTGGAGAGGATGTTTCCTATAGTGGGGGAGTCTAGGACCAGAGGACACTGATAGAGTGGATGTGGAGAGGATGTTTCCTGTAGTGGGGGGAGTCTCGGACCAGAGGACACAGATAGAGTGGATGTGGAGAGGATGTTTCCTGTAGTGGGGGGAGTCTAGGACCAGAGGACACAGATAGAGTGGATGTGGAGAGGATGTTTCTTGTAGTGGGGGAGTCTCGGACCAGAGGACACAGATAGAGTGGATGTGGAGAGGATGTTTCCTGTAGTCGGGGAGTCTAGGACCAGAGGGCACAGATGGAGTGGATGTGGAGAGGATGTTTCCTATAGTGGGGGGAGTCTGGGACAAGAGGACACAGATAGAGTGGATGTGGAGAGGATGTTTCCTTAGTGGGGGAGTCTCGGACCAGAGGACACAGATAGAGTGGATGTGGAGAGGATGTTTCCTGTAGTGGGGGAGTCTAGGACCAGAGGACACAGATAGAGTGGATGTGGAGAGGATGTTTCCTGTAGTCGGGGAGTCTAGGACCAGAGGACACAGATAGAGTGGATGTGGAGAGGATGTTTCCTGAAGTGGAGGAGTCTCGGACCAGAGGACACAGATAGAGTGTACGTGGAGAGGATGTTTCCTGTAGTGGGGGAGTCTAGGACCAGAGGACACAGATAGAGTTGATGTGGAGATGATGTTTCCTATAGTGGGGGAGTTTAGGACCAGAGGACACAGATAGAGTGGATGTGGAGAGGATGTTTCCTGTAGTGGAGGAGTCTCGGACCAGAGGACACAGATAGAGTGTACGTGGAGAGGATGTTTCCTGTAGTGGGGGAGTCTAGGGCCAGAGGACACAGATAGAGTGGATGTGGATAGGATGTTTCCTTAGTGGGGGAGTCTCGGACCAGAGGACACAGATAGAGTGGATGTGGAGAGGATGTTTCCTATAGTGGGGGAGTCTCGGACCAGAGGACACAGATACAGTGGATGTGGAGAGGATGTTTCCCATAATGGGGGAGTCTCGGACCAGAGGACACAGATAGAGTGGATATGGAGAGAATTTGTCCTGTAGTGGGGGAGTCTCGGACCAGAGGACACAGATAGAGTGGATGTGGAGAGGATGTTTCCTATATTGCGGGAGTCTAGGTCCAGAGGACACAGATAAAGACGATCTGAAGAGGATGTTTCCTGTGGTGCGGGAGTCTGGGACCAGAGGACACAGATAGAGTGGATGTGGAGAGGATGTTTCCTGTAGTGGGGGAGTCTAGGACCAGAGGACACAGATAGAGTGGATGTGGAGAGGATGTTTCCTATAGTGGGGGAGTCTAGGACCAGAGGACACAGATAAGTGGATGTGGAGAGGATGTTTCCTATAGTGGGGGAGTCTGGGACCAGACGACACAGATAGAGTGAATGTGGAGAGGATGTTTCCTATAGTGGGGGAGTCCAGGACCAGAGGACACAGATAGAGTGGATGTGGAGAGGATGTTTCCTTAGTGGGGGAGTCTCGGACCAGAGGACACAGATAGAGTGGATGTGGAGAGGATGTTCCCTATAGTGTGGGGAGTCTCGGACCAGAGGACACAGATACAGTGGATGTGGAGAGGATGTTTCCCATAATGGGGGAGTCTCGGACCAGAGGACACAGATAGAGTGGATATGGAGAGGATTTTTCCTGTAGTGGGGGAGTCTCGGACAAGAGGACACAGATAGAGTGGATGTGGAGAGGATGTTTCCTGTGGTGCGGGAGTCTGGGACCAGAGGACACAGATAGAGTGAATGTGGAGAGGATGTTTCCTATAGTGGGGGAGTCCAGGACCAGAGGACACAGATAGAGTGGATGTGGAGAGGATGTTTCCTTAGTGGGGGAGTCTCGGACCAGAGGACACAGATAGAGTGGATGTGGAAAGGATGTTCCCTATAGTGGGGGGAGTCTCGGACCAGAGGACACAGATAGAGTGGATGTGGAGAGAATGTTTCCAGTAGTGGGGGAGTCTAGGACCAGAGGACACAGATAGAGTCGATGTGGAGAGGATGTTTCCTTAGTGGGGGAGTCTCGGACCAGAGGACACAGATAGAGTGGATGTGGAGAGGATGTTTCCTATAGTGGGGGAGTCTCGGTCCAGAGGACACAGATAGAGTGGATGTGGAGAGGATGTTCCCTATAGTAGGGGGAGTCTCGGACCAGAGGACACAGATACAGTGCATGTGGAGAGGATGTTTCCGATAATGGGGGAGTCTCGGACCAGAGGACACAGATAGAGTTGATGTGGAGAGGATGTTTCCTATAGTGGGGGAGTCTAGGACCAGAGGACACAGATAGAGTGGATGTGAAGAGGATGTTTCCTGTAGTTGGGGAGTCTAGGACCAGAGGACACAGATAGAGTGGATGTGGAGAGAATGTTTCCAGTAGTGGGGGAGTCTTGGACCAGAGGACACGGATAGAGTGGATGTGGAGAGGATGTTTCCTGTAGTGGGGGAGTCTAGGACCAGAGGACACGGATAGAGTGGATGTGGAGAGGATGTTTCCTGTAGTGGGGGAGTCTCGGACCAGAGGACACAGATAGAGTGGATGTGGAGAGGATGTTTCCTATAGTGGGGGAGTCTCGGACCAGAGGACACAGATAGAGTGGATGTGGAGAGAATGTTTCCTGTAGTGGGGGAGTCTAGGACCGGAGGACACAGATACAGTGGATGTGGAGAAGATGTTTCCTGTAGTGGGGGGAGTCTAGGACCAGAGGACACGGATAGAGTGGATGTGGAGAGGATGTTTCCTATATTGGGGGAGTCTAGGACCAGAGGACACAAATAGAGTGGATATGGAGAGGATGTTTCCCAAACTGGGGGAGTCTAGGACCAGAGGACACAGATGGAGTGGATGTGGACAGGATGTTTCCTATAGTGGGGGAGTCTCGGACCAGAGGACACGGATAGAGTGGATGTGGAGAGGATGTTTCCTGGAGTGGGGGGAGTCTCGGACCAGAGGACACGGATAGAGTGGATGTGGAGAGGATGTTTCCTGTAGTGGGGGGAGTCTAGGACCAGAGGACACAGATAGAGTGGATGTGGAGAGGATGTTTCCAGTAGTGGGGGAGTCTAGGACCAGAGGACACGGATAGAGTGGATGTGGATAGGATGTTTCCTGTAGTGGGGGAGTCTCGGACCAGAGGACACAGGTAGAGTGGATGTGGAGAGGCTGTTTCCTGTAGTGGGGGAGTCTGGGACCAGAGGACACAGATAGAGTGGATGTGGAGAGGATGTTTCCTGTAGTGGGGGAGTCTAGGGCCAGAGGACACAGATAGAGTGGATGTGGATAGGATGTTTCCTTAGTGGGGGAGTCTCGGACCAGAGGACACAGATAGAGTGGATGTGGAGAGGATGTTCCCTATAGTGGGGGAGTCTCGGACCAGAGGACACAGATACAGTGGATGTGGAGAGGATGTTTCCCATAATGGGGGAGTCTCGGACCAGAGGACACAGATAGAGTGGATATGGAGAGAATTTGTCCTGTAGTGGGGGAGTCTCGGACCAGAGGACACAGATAGAGTGGATGTGGAGAGGATGTTTCCTATATTGCGGGAGTCTAGGACCAGAGGACACAGATAAAGACGATCTGAAGAGGATGTTTCCTGTGGTGCGGGAGTCTGGGACCAGAGGACACAGATAGAGTGGATGTGGAGAGGATGTTTCCTGTAGTCGGGGAGTCTAGGACCAGAGGACACAGATAGAGTGGATGTGGAGAGGATGTTTCCTATAGTGGGGGAGTCTAGGACCAGAGGACACAGATATGTGGATGTGGAGAGGATGTTTCCTATAGTGGGGGAGTCTGGGACCAGACGACACAGATAGAGTGAATGTGGAGAGGATGTTTCCTATAGTGGGGGAGTCCAGGACCAGAGGACACAGATAGAGTGGATGTGGAGAGGATGTTTCCTTAGTGGGGGAGTCTCGGACCAGAGGACACAGATAGAGTGGATGTGGAGAGGATGTTCCCTATAGTGTGGGGAGTCTCGGACCAGAGGACACAGATACAGTGGATGTGGAGAGGATGTTTCCCATAATGGGGGAGTCTCGGACCAGAGGACACAGATAGAGTGGATATGGAGAGGATTTTTCCTGTAGTGGGGGAGTCTCGGACAAGAGGACACAGATAGAGTGGATGTGGAGAGGATGTTTCCTATATTGCGGGAGTCTAGGACCAGAGGACACAGATAAAGACGATCTGAAGAGGATGTTTCCTGTGGTGCGGGAGTCTGGGACCAGAGGACACAGATAGAGTTGATGTGGAGAGGATGTTTCCTGTAGTGGAGGAGTCTAGGACCAGAGGACACAGATAGGGTGGATGTGGAGAGGATGTTTCCTATAGTGGGGGAGTCTAGGACCAGAGGACACAGATAGAGTGGATGTGGAGAGGATGTTTCCTATAGTGGGGGAGTCTGGGACCAGAGGACACAGATAGAGTGAATGTGGAGAGGATGTTTCCTATAGTGGGGGAGTCCAGGACCAGAGGACACAGATAGAGTGGATGTGGAGAGGATGTTTCCTTAGTGGGGGAGTCTCGGACCAGAGGACACAGATAGAGTGGACGTGGAGAGGATGTTCCCTATAGTGGGGGGAGTCTCGGACCAGAGGACACAGATAGAGTGGATGTGGAAAGTATGTTTCCTATAGTGGGGAAGTCTCGGACCAGAGGACACAGATAGAGTGGATGTGGAGAGGATGTTTCCTGTAGTGGGGGAGTCTCGGACCAGAGGACACAGATAGAGTGGATGTGGAGAGGATGTTTCCTGTAGTGGGGGAGTCTCGGACCAGAGGACACAGATAGAGTGGATGTGGAGAGGATGTTTCCTGTAGTGGGGGAGTCTAGGACCAGAGGACAAAGATAGAGTGGATGTGGAGAGGATGTTTCCTATAGTGAGGGAGTCTAGGACCAGAGGACACAGATAGAGTGGATGTGGAGTGGATGTTTCCTGTAGTGGGGGAGTCTAGGACCAGAGGACACAGATAGAGTGGATGTGGAAAGTATGTTTCCTATAGTGGGGAAGTCTCGGACCAGAGGACACAGATAAGTGGATGTGGAGAGGATGTTTCCTATAGTGGGGGAGTCTGGGACCAGACGACACAGATAGAGTGAATGTGGAGAGGATGTTTCCTATAGTGGGGGAGTCCAGGACCAGAGGACACAGATAGAGTGGATGTGGAGAGGATGTTTCCTTAGTGGGGGAGTCTCGGACCAGAGGACACAGATAGAGTGGATGTGGAGAGGATGTTCCCTATAGTGTGGGGAGTCTCGGACCAGAGGACACAGATACAGTGGATGTGGAGAGGATGTTTCCCATAATGGGGGAGTCTCGGACCAGAGGACACAGATAGAGTGGATATGGAGAGGATTTTTCCTGTAGTGGGGGAGTCTCGGACAAGAGGACACAGATAGAGTGGATGTGGAGAGGATGTTTCCTGTGGTGCGGGAGTCTGGGACCAGAGGACACAGATAGAGTGAATGTGGAGAGGATGTTTCCTATAGTGGGGGAGTCCAGGACCAGAGGACACAGATAGAGTGGATGTGGAGAGGATGTTTCCTTAGTGGGGGAGTCTCGGACCAGAGGACACAGATAGAGTGGATGTGGAAAGGATGTTCCCTATAGTGGGGGGAGTATCGGACCAGAGGACACAGATAGAGTGGATGTGGAGAGAATGTTTCCAGTAGTGGGGGAGTCTAGGACCAGAGGACACAGATAGAGTCGATGTGGAGAGGATGTTTCCTTAGTGGGGGAGTCTCGGACCAGAGGACACAGATAGAGTGGATGTGGAGAGGATGTTTCCTATAGTGGGGGAGTCTCGGTCCAGAGGACACAGATAGAGTGGATGTGGAGAGGATGTTCCCTATAGTAGGGGGAGTCTCGGACCAGAGGACACAGATACAGTGGATGTGGAGAGGATGTTTCCGATAATGGGGGAGTCTCGGACCAGAGGACACAGATAGAGTTGATGTGGAGAGGATGTTTCCTATAGTGGGGGAGTCTAGGACCAGAGGACACAGATAGAGTGGATGTGAAGAGGATGTTTCCTGTAGTTGGGGAGTCTAGGACCAGAGGACACAGATAGAGTGGATGTGGAGAGAATGTTTCCAGTAGTGGGGGAGTCTTGGACCAGAGGACACGGATAGAGTGGATGTGGAGAGGATGTTTCCTGTAGTGGGGGAGTCTAGGACCAGAGGACACGGATAGAGTGGATGTGGAGAGGATGTTTCCTATAGTGGGGGAGTCTCGGACCAGAGGACACAGATAGAGTGGATGTGGAGAGAATGTTTCCTGTAGTGGGGGAGTCTAGGACCGGAGGACACAGATACAGTGGATGTGGAGAAGATGTTTCCTGTAGTGGGGGGAGTCTAGGACCAGAGGACACGGATAGAGTGGATGTGGAGAGGATGTTTCCTATATTGGGGGAGTCTAGGACCAGAGGACACAAATAGAGTGGATATGGAGAGGATGTTTCCCAAACTGGGGGAGTCTAGGACCAGAGGACACAGATGGAGTGGATGTGGACAGGATGTTTCCTATAGTGGGGGAGTCTCGGACCAGAGGACACGGATAGAGTGGATGTGGAGAGGATGTTTTCTGGAGTGGGGGGAGTCTCGGACCAGAGGACACGGATAGAGTGGATGTGGAGAGGATGTTTCCTGTAGTGGGGGGAGTCTAGGACCAGAGGACACAGATAGAGTGGATGTGGAGAGGATGTTTCCAGTAGTGGGGGAGTCTAGGACCAGAGGACACGGATAGAGTGGATGTGGAGAGGATGTTTCCTGTAGTGGGGGAGTCTCGGACCAGAGGACACAGGTAGAGTGGATGTGGAGAGGCTGTTTCCTGTAGTGGGGGAGTCTGGGACCAGAGGACACAGATAGAGTGGATGTGGAGAGGATGTTTCCTGTAGTGGGGGAGTCTAGGGCCAGAGGACACAGATAGAGTGGATGTGGATAGGATGTTTCCTTAGTGGGGGAGTCTCGGACCAGAGGACACAGATAGAGTGGATGTGGAGAGGATGTTCCCTATAGTGGGGGAGTCTCGGACCAGAGGACACAGATACAGTGGATGTGGAGAGGATGTTTCCCATAATGGGGGAGTCTCGGACCAGAGGACACAGATAGAGTGGATATGGAGAGAATTTGTCCTGTAGTGGGGGAGTCTCGGACCAGAGGACACAGATAGAGTGGATGTGGAGAGGATGTTTCCTATATTGCGGGAGTCTAGGACCAGAGGACACAGATAAAGACGATCTGAAGAGGATGTTTCCTGTGGTGCGGGAGTCTGGGACCAGAGGACACAGATAGAGTGGATGTGGAGAGGATGTTTCCTGTAGTCGGGGAGTCTAGGACCAGAGGACACAGATAGAGTGGATGTGGAGAGGATGTTTCCTATAGTGGGGGAGTCTAGGACCAGAGGACACAGATATGTGGATGTGGAGAGGATGTTTCCTATAGTGGGGGAGTCTGGGACCAGACGACACAGATAGAGTGAATGTGGAGAGGATGTTTCCTATAGTGGGGGAGTCCAGGACCAGAGGACACAGATAGAGTGGATGTGGAGAGGATGTTTCCTTAGTGGGGGAGTCTCGGACCAGAGGACACAGATAGAGTGGATGTGGAGAGGATGTTCCCTATAGTGTGGGGAGTCTCGGACCAGAGGACACAGATACAGTGGATGTGGAGAGGATGTTTCCCATAATGGGGGAGTCTCGGACCAGAGGACACAGATAGAGTGGATATGGAGAGGATTTTTCCTGTAGTGGGGGAGTCTCGGACAAGAGGACACAGATAGAGTGGATGTGGAGAGGATGTTTCCTATATTGCGGGAGTCTAGGACCAGAGGACACAGATAAAGACGATCTGAAGAGGATGTTTCCTGTGGTGCGGGAGTCTGGGACCAGAGGACACAGATAGAGTTGATGTGGAGAGGATGTTTCCTGTAGTGGAGGAGTCTAGGACCAGAGGACACAGATAGGGTGGATGTGGAGAGGATGTTTCCTATAGTGGGGGAGTCTAGGACCAGAGGACACAGATAGAGTGGATGTGGAGAGGATGTTTCCTATAGTGGGGGAGTCTGGGACCAGAGGACACAGATAGAGTGAATGTGGAGAGGATGTTTCCTATAGTGGGGGAGTCCAGGACCAGAGGACACAGATAGAGTGGATGTGGAGAGGATGTTTCCTTAGTGGGGGAGTCTCGGACCAGAGGACACAGATAGAGTGGATGTGGAGAGGATGTTCCCTATAGTGGGGGGAGTCTCGGACCAGAGGACACAGATAGAGTGGATGTGGAAAGTATGTTTCCTATAGTGGGGAAGTCTCGGACCAGAGGACACAGATAGAGTGGATGTGGAGAGGATGTTTCCTGTAGTGGGGGAGTCTCGGACCAGAGGACACAGATAGAGTGGATGTGGAGAGGATGTTTCCTGTAGTGGGGGAGTCTCGGACCAGAGGACACAGATAGAGTGGATGTGGAGAGGATGTTTCCTGTAGTGGGGGAGTCTAGGACCAGAGGACAAAGATAGAGTGGATGTGGAGAGGATGTTTCCTATAGTGAGGGAGTCTAGGACCAGAGGACACAGATAGAGTGGATGTGGAGTGGATGTTTCCTGTAGTGGGGGAGTCTAGGACCAGAGGACACAGATAGAGTGGATGTGGAAAGTATGTTTCCTATAGTGGGGAAGTCTCGGACCAGAGGACACAGATAGAGTGGATGTGGAGAGGATGTTTCCTGTAGTGGGGGAGTCTCGGACCAGAGGACACAGATAGAGTGGATGTGGAGAGGATGTTTCCTGTAGTGGGGGAGTCTAGGACCAGAGGACACAGATAGAGTGGATGTGGAGAGGATGTTTCCTGTAGTCGGGGAGTCTAGGACCAGAGGACACAGATAGAGTGGATGTGGAGAGGATGTTTCCTGTAGTGGAGGAGTCTCGGACCAGAGGACACAGATAGAGTGTACGTGGAGAGGATGTTTCCTGTAGTGGGGGGAGTCTGGGACCAGAGGACACAGATAGAGTGGATGTGGAGAGGATGTTTCCTGTAGTGGGGGAGTCTAGGACCAGAGGACACAGATAGAGTGGATGTGGAGAGGATGTTTCCTGTAGTGGGGGAGTCTCGGACCAGAGGACACAGATAGAGTGGATGTGGAGAGGATGTTTCCTGTAGTCGGGGAGTCTAGGACCAGAGGACACAGATAGAGTGGATGTGGAGAGGATGTTTCCTGTAGTGGAGGAGTCTCGGACCAGAGGACACAGATAGAGTCGATGTGGAGAGGATGTTTCCTTAGTGGGGGAGTATCGGACCAGAGGACACAGATAGAGTGGATGTGGAGAGGATGTTCCCTATAGTGGGGGGAGTCTCGGACCAGAGGACACAGATACAGTGGATGTGGAGAGGATGTTTCCGATAATGGGGGAGTCTCGGACCAGAGGACACAGATAGAGTTGATGTGGAGAGGATGTTTCCTATAGTGGGGGAGTCTAGGACCAGAGGACACAGATAGAGTGGATGTGGAGAGGATGTTTCCTGTAGTTGGGGAGTCTAGGACCAGAGGACACAGATAGAGTGGATGTGGAGAGGATGTTTCCAGTAGTGGGGGAGTCTAGGACCAGAGGACACGGATAGAGTGGATGTGGAGAGGATGTTTCCTGTAGTGGGGGAGTCTAGGACCAGAGGACACGGATAGAGTGGATGTGGAGAGGATGTTTCCTGTAGTGGGGGAGTCTCCGACCAGAGGACACAGATAGAGTGGATGTGGAGAGGATGTTTCCTATAGTGGGGGAGTCTCGGTCCAGAGGACACAGATAGAGTGGATGTGGAGAGGATGTTCCCTATAGTAGGGGGAGTCTCGGACCAGAGGACACAGATACAGTGGATGTGGAGAGGATGTTTCCGATAATGGGGGAGTCTCGGACCAGAGGACACAGATAGAGTTGATGTGGAGAGGATGTTTCCTATAGTGGGGGAGTCTAGGACCAGAGGACACAGATAGAGTGGATGTGAAGAGGATGTTTCCTGTAGTTGGGGAGTCTAGGACCAGAGGACACAGATAGAGTGGATGTGGAGAGAATGTTTCCAGTAGTGGGGGAGTCTTGGACCAGAGGACACGGATAGAGTGGATGTGGAGAGGATGTTTCCTGTTGTGGGGGAGTCTAGGACCAGAGGACACGGATAGAGTGGATGTGGAGAGGATGTTTCCTGTAGTGGGGGAGTCTCGGACCAGAGGACACAGATAGAGTGGATGTGGAGAGGATGTTTCCTATAGTGGGGGAGTCTCGGACCAGAGGGCGCAGATAGAGTGGATGTGGAGAGAATGTTTCCTGTAGTGGGGGAGTCTAGGACCGGAGGACACAGATACAGTGGATGTGGAGAAGATGTTTCCTGTAGTGGGGGGAGTCTAGGACCAGAGGACACGGATAGAGTGGATGTGGAGAGGATGTTTCCTATATTGGGGGAGTCTAGGACCAGAGGACACAAATAGAGTGGATATGGAGAGGATGTTTCCCAAACTGGGGGAGTCTAGGACCAGAGGACACAGATGGAGTGGATGTGGACAGGATGTTTCCGATAGTGGGGGAGTCTCGGACCAGAGGACACGGATAGAGTGGATGTGGAGAGGATGTTTCCTGTAGTGGGGGGAGTCTAGGTCCAGAGGACACAGATAGAGTGGATGTGGAGAGGATGTTTCCTGTAGTTGGGGAGTCTAGGACCAGAGGACACAGATAGAGTGGATGTGGAGAGGATGTTTCCAGTAGTGGGGGAGTCTAGGACCAGAGGACACGGATAGAGTGGATGTGGAGAGGATGTTTCCTGTAGTGCGGGAGTCTAGGACCAGAGGACACGGATAGAGTGGATGTGGAGAGGATGTTTCCTGTAGTGGGGGAGTCTCGGACCAGAGGACACAGATAGAGTGGATGTGGAGAGGATGTTTCCTATAGTGGGGGAGTCTCGGACCAGAGGACACAGATAGAGTGGATGTGGAGAGGATGTTTCCTGTAGTTGGGGGAGTCTCGGACCAGAGGACACAGATAGAGTGGATGTGGAGAGGATGTTTCCTGTAGTGGGGGAGTCTCGGACCAGAGGACACAGGTAGAGTGGATGTGGAGAGGCTGTTTCCTGTAGTGGGGGAGTCTGGGACCAGAGGACACAGATAGAGTGGATGTGGAGAGGATGTTTCCTGTAGTGGGGGAGTCTAGGGCCAGAGGACACAGATAGAGTGGATGTGGATAGGATGTTTCCTTAGTGGGGGAGTCTCGGTCCAGAGGACACAGATAGAGTGGATGTGGAGAGGATGTTTCCTGTAGTGGGGGAGTCTAGGACCAGAGGACACAGATAGAGTGGATGTGGAGAGGATGTTTCCTATAGTGAGGGAGTCTAGGACCAGAGGACACAGATAGAGTGGATGTGGAGTGGATGTTTCCTGTAGTGGGGGAGTCTAGGACCAGAGGACACAGATAGAGTGGATGTGGAAAGTATGTTTCCTATAGTGGGGAAGTCTCGGACCAGAGGACACAGATAGAGTGGATGTGGAGAGGATGTTTCCTGTAGTGGGGGAGTCTCGGACCAGAGGACACAGATAGAGTGTACGTGGAGAGGATGTTTCCTGTAGTGGGTGGAGTCTGGGACCAGAGGACACAGATAGAGTGGATGTGGAGAGGATGTTTCCTGTAGTGGGGGAGTCTAGGACCAGAGGACACAGATAGAGTGGATGTGGAGAGGATGTTTCCTGTAGTGGGGGAGTCTCGGACCAGAGGACACAGATAGAGTGGATGTGGAGAGGATGTTTCCTGTAGTCGGGGAGTCTAGGACCAGAGGACACAGATAGAGTGGATGTGGAGAGGATGTTTCCTGTAGTGGAGGAGTCTCGGACCAGAGGACACAGATAGAGTCGATGTGGAGAGGATGTTTCCTTAGTGGGGGAGTATCGGACCAGAGGACACAGATAGAGTGGATGTGGAGAGGATGTTCCCTATAGTGGGGGGAGTCTCGGACCAGAGGACACAGATACAGTGGATGTGGAGAGGATGTTTCCGATAATGGGGGAGTCTCGGACCAGAGGACACAGATAGAGTGGATGTGGAGAGGATGTTTCCTATAGTGGGGGAGTCTAGGACCAGAGGACACAGATAGAGTGGATGTGGAGAGGATGTTTCCTGTAGTTGGGGAGTCTAGGACCAGAGGACACAGATAGAGTGGATGTGGAGAGGATGTTTCCAGTAGTGGGGGAGTCTAGGACCAGAGGACACGGATAGAGTGGATGTGGAGAGGATGTTTCCTGTAGTGGGGGAGTCTAGGACCAGAGGACACGGATAGAGTGGATGTGGAGAGGATGTTTCCTGTAGTGGGGGAGTCTCCGACCAGAGGACACAGATAGAGTGGATGTGGAGAGGATGTTTCCTATAGTGGGGGAGTCTCGGTCCAGAGGACACAGATAGAGTGGATGTGGAGAGGATGTTCCCTATAGTAGGGGGAGTCTCGGACCAGAGGACACAGATACAGTGGATGTGGAGAGGATGTTTCCGATAATGGGGGAGTCTCGGACCAGAGGACACAGATAGAGTGGATGTGGAGAGGATGTTTCCTATAGTGGGGGAGTCTAGGACCAGAGGACACAGATAGAGTGGATGTGGAGAGGATGTTTCCTGTAGTTGGGGAGTCTAGGACCAGAGGACACAGATAGAGTGGATGTGGAGAGATGTTTCCAGTAGTGGGGGAGTCTTGGACCAGAGGACACGGATAGAGTGGATGTGGAGAGGATGTTTCCTGTTGTGGGGGAGTCTAGGACCAGAGGACACGGATAGAGTGGATGTGGAGAGGATGTTTCCTGTAGTGGGGGAGTCTCGGACCAGAGGACACAGATAGAGTGGATGTGGAGAGGATGTTTCCTATAGTGGGGGAGTCTCGGACCAGAGGACACAGATAGAGTGGATGTGGAGAGAATGTTTCCTGTAGTGGGGGAGTCTAGGACCGGAGGACACAGATACAGTGGATGTGGAGAAGATGTTTCCTGTAGTGGGGGGAGTCTAGGACCAGAGGACACGGATAGAGTGGATGTGGAGAGGATGTTTCCTATATTGGGGGAGTCTAGGACCAGAGGACACAAATAGAGTGGATATGGAGAGGATGTTTCCCAAACTGGGGGAGTCTAGGACCAGAGGACACAGATGGAGTGGATGTGGACAGGATGTTTCCGATAGTGGGGGAGTCTCGGACCAGAGGACACGGATAGAGTGGATGTGGAGAGGATGTTTCCTGTAGTGGGGGGAGTCTAGGTCCAGAGGACACAGATAGAGTGGATGTGGAGAGGATGTTTCCTGTAGTTGGGGAGTCTAGGACCAGAGGACACAGATAGAGTGGATGTGGAGAGGATGTTTCCAGTAGTGGGGGAGTCTAGGACCAGAGGACACGGATAGAGTGGATGTGGAGAGGATGTTTCCTGTAGTGCGGGAGTCTAGGACCAGAGGACACGGATAGAGTGGATGTGGAGAGGATGTTTCCTGTAGTGGGGGAGTCTCGGACCAGAGGACACAGATAGAGTGGATGTGGAGAGGATGTTTCCTATAGTGGGGGAGTCTCGGACCAGAGGACACAGATAGAGTGGATGTGGAGAGGATGTTTCCTGTAGTGGGGGAGTCTCGGACCAGAGGACACAGATAGAGTGGATGTGGAGAGGATGTTTCCTGTAGTGGGGGAGTCTCGGACCAGAGGACACAGGTAGAGTGGATGTGGAGAGGCTGTTTCCTGTAGTGGGGGAGTCTGGGACCAGAGGACACAGATAGAGTGGATGTGGAGAGGATGTTTCCTGTAGTGGGGGAGTCTAGGGCCAGAGGACACAGATAGAGTGGATGTGGATAGGATGTTTCCTTAGTGGGGGAGTCTCGGTCCAGAGGACACAGATAGAGTGGATGTGGAGAGGATGTTTCCTGTAGTGGGGGAGTCTAGGACCAGAGGACACAGATAGAGTGGATGTGGAGAGGATGTTTCCTATAGTGAGGGAGTCTAGGACCAGAGGACACAGATAGAGTGGATGTGGAGTGGATGTTTCCTGTAGTGGGGGAGTCTAGGACCAGAGGACACAGATAGAGTGGATGTGGAAAGTATGTTTCCTATAGTGGGGAAGTCTCGGACCAGAGGACACAGATAGAGTGGATGTGGAGAGGATGTTTCCTGTAGTGGGGGAGTCTCGGACCAGAGGACACAGATAGAGTGGATGTGGAGAGGATGTTTCCTGTAGTGGGGGAGTCTAGGACCAGAGGACACAGATAGAGTGGATGTGGAGAGGATGTTTCCTGTAGTCGGGGAGTCTAGGACCAGAGGACACAGATAGAGTGGATGTGGAGAGGATGTTTCCTGTAGTGGAGGAGTCTCGGACCAGAGGACACAGATAGAGTGTACGTGGAGAGGATGTTTCCTGTAGTGGGGGGAGTCTGGGACCAGAGGACACAGATAGAGTGGATGTGGAGAGGATGTTTCCTGTAGTGGGGGAGTCTAGGACCAGAGGACACAGATAGAGTGGATGTGGAGAGGATGTTTCCTGTAGTGGGGGAGTCTAGGACCAGAGGACACAGATAGAGTGGATGTGGAGAGGATGTTTCCTGTAGTCGGGGAGTCTAGGACCAGAGGACACAGATAGAGTGGATGTGGAGAGGATGTTTCCTGTAGTGGAGGAGTCTCGGACCAGAGGACACAGATAGAGTGTACGTGGAGAGGATGTTTACTGTAGTGGGGGAGTCTAGGACCAGAGGACACAGATAGAGTTGATGTGGAGATGATGTTTCCTATAGTGGGGGAGTTTAGGACCAGAGGACACAGATAGAGTGGATGTGGAGAGGATGTTTCCTGTAGTGGAGGAGTCTCGGACCAGAGGACACAGATGGAGTGTACGTGGAGAGGATGTTTCCTGTAGTGGGGGAGTCTAGGGCCAGAGGACACAGATAGAGTGGATGTGGATAGGATGTTTCCTTAGTGGGGGAGTCTCGGACCAGAGGACACAGATAGAGTGGATGTGGAGAGGATGTTCCCTATAGTGGGGGAGTCTCGGACCAGAGGACACAGATACAGAGGATGTGGAGAGGATGTTTCCCATAATGGGGGAGTCTCGGACCAGAGGACACAGATAGAGTGGATATGGAGAGAATTTGTCCTGTAGTGGGGGAGTCTCGGACCAGAGGACACAGATAGAGTGGATGTGGAGAGGATGTTTCCTATATTGCGGGAGTCTAGGACCAGAGGACACAGATAAAGACGATCTGAAGAGGATGTTTCCTGTGGTGCGGGAGTCTGGGACCAGAGGACACAGATAGAGTGGATGTGGAGAGGATGTTTCCTGTAGTGGGGGAGTCTAGGACCAGAGGACACAGATAGAGTCGATGTGGAGAGGATGTTTCCTATAGTGGGGGAGTCTAGGACCAGAGGACACAGATAAGTGGATGTGGAGAGGATGTTTCCTATAGTGGGGGAGTCTGGGACCAGACGACACAGATAGAGTGAATGTGGAGAGGATGTTTCCAATAGTGGGGGAGTCCAGGACCAGAGGACACAGATAGAGTGGATGTGGAGAGGATGTTTCCTTAGTGGGGGAGTCTCGGACCAGAGGACACAGATAGAGTGGATGTGGAGAGGATGTTCCCTATAGTGTGGGGAGTCTCGGACCAGAGGACACAGATACAGTGGATGTGGAGAGGATGTTTCCCATAATGGGGGAGTCTCGGACCAGAGGACACAGATAGAGTGGATATGGAGAGGATTTTTCCTGTAGTGGGGGAGTCTCGGACAAGAGGACACAGATAGAGTGGATGTGGAGAGGATGTTTCCTATATTGCGGGAGTCTAGGACCAGAGGACACAGATAAAGACGATCTGAAGAGGATGTTTCCTGTGGTGCGGGAGTCTGGGACCAGAGGACACAGATAGAGTTGATGTGGAGAGGATGTTTCCTGTAGTGGAGGAGTCTAGGACCAGAGGACACAGATAGGGTGGATGTGGAGAGGATGTTTCCTATAGTGGGGGAGTCTAGGACCAGAGGACACAGATAGAGTGGATGTGGAGAGGATGTTTCCTATAGTGGGGGAGTCTGGGACCAGAGGACACAGATAGAGTGAATGTGGAGAGGATGTTTCCTATAGTGGGGGAGTCCAGGACCAGAGGACACAGATAGAGTGGATGTGGAGAGGATGTTTCCTTAGTGGGGGAGTCTCGGACCAGAGGACACAGATAGAGTGGATGTGGAAAGGATGTTCCCTATAGTGGGGGGAGTCTCGGACCAGAGGACACAGATAGAGTGGATGTGGAGAGAATGTTTCCAGTAGTGGGGGAGTCTAGGACCAGAGGACACAGATAGAGTCGATGTGGAGAGGATGTTTCCTTAGTGGGGGAGTCTCGGACCAGAGGACACAGATAGAGTGGATGTGGAGAGGATGTTCCCTATAGTGGGGGGAGTCTCGGACCAGAGGACACAGATACAGTGGATGTGGAGAGGATGTTTCCGATAATGGGGGAGTCTCGGACCAGAGGACACAGATAGAGTTGATGTGGAGAGGATGTTTCCTATAGTGGGGGAGTCTAGGACCAGAGGACACAGATAGAGTGGATGTGAAGAGGATGTTTCCTGTAGTTGGGGAGTCTAGGACCAGAGGACACAGATAGAGTGGATGTGGAGAGAATGTTTCCAGTAGTGGGGGAGTCTTGGACCAGAGGACACGGATAGAGTGGATGTGGAGAGGATGTTTCCTGTTGTGGGGGAGTCTAGGACCAGAGGACACGGATAGAGTGGATGTGGAGAGGATGTTTCCTGTAGTGGGGGAGTCTCGGACCAGAGGACACAGATAGAGTGGATGTGGAGAGGATGTTTCCTATAGTGGGGGAGTCTCGGACCAGAGGACACAGATAGAGTGGATGTGGAGAGAATGTTTCCTGTAGTGGGGGAGTCTAGGACCGGAGGACACAGATACAGTGGATGTGGAGAAGATGTTTCCTGTAGTGGGGGGAGTCTAGGACCAGAGGACACGGATAGAGTGGATGTGGAGAGGATGTTTCCTATATTGGGGGAGTCTAGGACCAGAGGACACAAATAGAGTGGATATGGAGAGGATGTTTCCCAAACTGGGGGAGTCTAGGACCAGAGGACACAGATGGAGTGGATGTGGACAGGATGTTTCCGATAGTGGGGGAGTCTCGGACCAGAGGACACGGATAGAGTGGATGTGGAGAGGATGTTTCCTGTAGTGGGGGGAGTCTAGGACCAGAGGACACAGATAGAGTGGATGTGGAGACGATGTTTCCTGTAGTTGGGGAGTCTAGGACCAGAGGACACAGATAGAGTGGATGTGGAGAGGATGTTTCCAGTAGTGGGGGAGTCTAGGACCAGAGGACACGGATAGAGTGGATGTGGAGAGGATGTTTCCTGTAGTGCGGGAGTCTAGGACCAGAGGACACGGATAGAGTGGATGTGGAGAGGATGTTTCCTGTAGTGGGGGAGTCTCGGACCAGAGGACACAGATAGAGTGGATGTGGAGAGGATGTTTCCTATAGTGGGGGAGTCTCGGACCAGAGGACACAGATAGAGTGGATGTGGAGAGGATGTTTCCTATAGTGGGGGAGTCTCGGACCAGAGGACACAGATAGAGTGGATGTGGAGAGGATGTTTCCTGTAGTGGGGGAGTCTCGGACCAGAGGACACAGATAGAGTGTATGTGGAGAGGCTGTTTCCTGTAGTGGGGGAGTCTGGGACCAGAGGACACAGATAGAGTGGATGTGGAGAGGATGTTTCCTGTAGTGGGGGAGTCTAGGGCCAGAGGACACAGATAGAGTGGATGTGGATAGGATGTTTCCTTAGTGGGGGAGTCTCGGACCAGAGGACACAGATAGAGTGGATGTGGAGAGGATGTTCCCTATAGTGGGGGAGTCTCGGACCAGAGGACACAGATACAGTGGATGTGGAGAGGATGTTTCCCATAATGGGGGAGTCTCGGACCAGAGGACACAGATAGAGTGGATGTGGAGAGGATGTTTCCTATATTGCGGGAGTCTAGGACCAGAGGACACAGATAAAGACGATCTGAAGAGGATGTTTCCTGTGGTGCGGGAGTCTGGGACCAGAGGACACAGATAGAGTGGATGTGGAGAGGATGTTTCCTGTAGTGGGGGAGTCTAGGACCAGAGGACACAGATAGAGTGGATGTGGAGAGGATGTTTCCTATAGTGGGGGAGTCTAGGACCAGAGGACACAGATAAGTGGATGTGGAGAGGATGTTTCCTATAGTGGGGGAGTCTGGGACCAGACGACACAGATAGAGTGAATGTGGAGAGGATGTTTCCTATAGTGGGGGAGTCCAGGACCAGAGGACACAGATAGAGTGGATGTGGAGAGGATGTTTCCTTAGTGGGGGA
Source organism: Mobula hypostoma (assembly GCF_963921235.1). Lineage (NCBI taxonomy): Eukaryota > Metazoa > Chordata > Chondrichthyes > Myliobatiformes > Myliobatidae > Mobula > Mobula hypostoma. The sequence goes on along the minus strand of NW_026948178.1, from coordinate 6,678 downwards.
GTTTCGGACCAGAGGACACAGATAGAGTGGATGTGGAGAGGATGTTCCCTATAGTGTGGGGAGTCTCGGACCAGAGGACACAGATACAGTGGATGTGGAGAGGATGTTTCCCATAATGGGGGAGTCTCGGACCAGAGGACACAGATAGAGTGGATATGGAGAGGATTTTTCCTGTAGTGGGGGAGTCTCGGACAAGAGGACACAGATAGAGTGGATGTGGAGAGGATGTTTCCTATATTGCGGGAGTCTAGGACCAGAGGACACAGATAAAGACGATCTGAAGAGGATGTTTCCTGTGGTGCGGGAGTCTGGGACCAGAGGACACAGATAGAGTTGATGTGGAGAGGATGTTTCCTGTAGTGGAGGAGTCTAGGACCAGAGGACACAGATAGGGTGGATGTGGAGAGGATGTTTCCTATAGTGGGGGAGTCTAGGACCAGAGGACACTGATAGAGTGGATGTGGAGAGGATGTTTCCTATAGTGGGGGAGTCTGGGACCAGAGGACACAGATAGAGTGAATGTGGAGAGGATGTTTCCTATAGTGGGGGAGTCCAGGACCAGAGGACACAGATAGAGTGGATGTGGAGAGGATGTTTCCTTAGTGGTGGAGTCTCGGACCAGAGGACACAGATAGAGTGGATGTGGAAAGGATGTTCCCTATAGTGGGGGGAGTCTCGGACCAGAGGACACAGATAGAGTGGATGTGGAGAGAATGTTTCCAGTAGTGGGGGAGTCTAGGAGCAGAGGACACAGATAGAGTCGATGTGGAGAGGATGTTTCCTTAGTGGGGGAGTCTCGGACCAGAGGACACAGATAGAGTGGATGTGGAGAGGATGTTCCCTATAGTGGGGGGAGTCTCGGACCAGAGGACACAGATACAGTGGATGTGGAGAGGATGTTTCCGATAATGGGGGAGTCTCGGACCAGAGGACACAGATAGAGTTGATGTGGAGAGGATGTTTCCTATAGTGGGGGAGTCTAGGACCAGAGGACACAGATAGAGTGGATGTGGAGAGGATGTTTCCTGTAGTTGGGGAGTCTAGGACCAGAGGACACAGATAGAGTGGATGTGGAGAGGATGTTTCCAGTAGTGGGGGAGTCTAGGACCAGAGGACACGGATAGAGTGGATGTGGAGAGGATGTTTCCTGTAGTGGGGGAGTCTAGGACCAGAGGACACGGATAGAGTGGATGTGGAGAGGATGTTTCCTGTAGTGGGGGAGTCTCGGACCAGAGGACACAGATAGAGTGGATGTGGAGAGGATGTTTCCTATAGTGGGGGAGTCTCGGTCCAGAGGACACAGATAGAGTGGATGTGGAGAGGATGTTCCCTATAGTAGGGGGAGTCTCGGACCAGAGGACACAGATACAGTGGATGTGGAGAGGATGTTTCCGATAATGGGGGAGTCTCGGACCAGAGGACACAGATAGAGTTGATGTGGAGAGGATGTTTCCTATAGTGGGGGAGTCTAGGACCAGAGGACACGGATAGAGTGGATGTGGAGAGGATGTTTCCTGTAGTTGGGGAGTCTAGGACCAGAGGACACAGATAGAGTGGATGTGGAGAGAATGTTTCCAGTAGTGGGGGAGTCTTGGACCAGAGGACACGGATAGAGTGGATGTGGAGAGGATGTTTCCTGTAGTGGGGGAGTCTAGGACCAGAGGACACGGATAGAGTGGATGTGGAGAGGATGTTTCCTGTAGTGGGGGAGTCTCGGACCAGAGGACACAGATAGAGTGGATGTGGAGAGGATGTTTCCTATAGTGGGGGAGTCTCGGACCAGAGGACACAGATAGAGTGGATGTGGAGAGAATGTTTCCTGTAGTGGGGGAGTCTAGGACCGGAGGACACAGATACAGTGGATGTGGAGAAGATGTTTCCTGTAGTGGGGGGAGTCTAGGACCAGAGGACACGGATAGAGTGGATGTGGAGAGGATGTTTCCTATATTGGGGGAGTCTAGGGCCAGAGGACACAAATAGAGTGGATATGGAGAGGATGTTTCCCAAACTGGGGGAGTCTAGGACCAGAGGACACAGATGGAGTGGATGTGGACAGGATGTTTCCTATAGTGGGGGAGTCTCGGACCAGAGGACACGGATAGAGTGGATGTGGAGAGGATGTTTCCTGTAGTGGGGGGAGTCTAGGACCAGAGGACACAGATAGAGTGGATGTGGAGAGGATGTTTCCTGTAGTTGGGGAGTCTAGGACCAGAGGACACAGATAGAGTGGATGTGGAGAGGATGTTTCCAGTAGTGGGGGAGTCTAGGACCAGAGGACACGGATAGAGTGGATGTGGAGAGGATGTTTCCTGTAGTGGGGGAGTCTAGGACCAGAGGACACGGATAGAGAGGATGTGGAGAGGATGTTTCCTGTAGTGGGGGAGTCTCGGACCAGAGGACACAGATAGAGTGGATGTGGAGAGGATGTTTCCTATAGTGGGGGAGTCTCGGACCAGAGGACACAGATAGAGTGGATGTGGAGAGAATGTTTCCTGTAGTGGGGGAGTCTACGACCAGAGGACACAGATACAGTGGATGTGGAGAAGATGTTTCCTGTAGTGGGGGGAGTCTAGGACCAGAGGACACGGATAGAGTGGATGTGGAGAGGATGTTTCCTATGTTGGGGGAGTCTAGGACCAGAGGACACAGATAGAGTGGATATGCAGAGGATGTTTCCCATAGTGGGGGAGTCTAGGACCAGAGGACACAGATAGAGTGGATGTGGAAAGGATGTTCCCTATAGTCGGGGGAGTCTCGGACCAGAGGACACAGATAGAGTGGATGTGGAGAGAATGTTTCCAGTAGTGGGGGAGTCTAGGACCAGAGGACACAGATAGAGTGGATGTGGAGAGGATGTTTCCTTAGTGGGGGAGTCTCGGTCCAGAGGACACAGATAGAGTGGATGTGGAGAGGATGTTCCCTATAGTAGGGGGAGTCTCGGACCAGAGGACACAGATACAGTGGATGTGGAGAGGATGTTTCCGACAATGGGGGAGTCTCGGACCAGAGGACACAGATACAGTGGATGTGAAAAGGATGTTTCCTGTAGTTGGGGAGTCTAGGACCAGAGGACACAGATAGAGTGGATGTGGAGAGAATGTTTCCAGTAGTGGGGGAGTCTTGGACCAGAGGACACGGATAGAGTGGATGTGGAGAGGATGTTTCCTGTAGTGGGGGAGTCTAGGGCCAGAGGACACAGATAGAGTGGATGTGGAGAGGATGTTTCCTTAGTGGGGGAGTCTCGGACCAGAGGACACAGATACAGTGGATGTGGAGAGGATGTTTCCCATAATGGGGGAGTCTCGGACCAGAGGACACAGATAGAGTGGATATGGAGAGAATTTGTACTGTAGTGGGGGAGTCTCGGACCAGAGGACACAGATAGAGTGGATGTGGAGAGGATGTTTCCTATATTGCGGGAGTCTAGGACCAGGGGACACAGATAAAGACGATCTGAAGAGGATGTTTCCTGTGGTGCGGGAGTCTGGGACCAGAGGACACAGATAGAGTGGATGTGGAGAGGATGTTTCCTGTAGTGGGGGAGTCTAGGACCAGAGGACACAGATAGAGTGGATGTGGAGAGGATGTTTCCTATAGTGGGGGAGTCTAGGACCAGAGGACACAGATAAGTGGATGTGGAGAGGATGTTTCCTATAGTGGGGGAGTCTGGGACCAGACGACACACATAGAGTGGATGTGAAGAGGATGTTTCCTGTAGTTGGGGAGTCTAGGACCAGAGGACACAGATAGAGTGGATGTGGAGAGAATGTTTCCAGTAGTGGGGGAGTCTTGGACCAGAGGACACGGATAGAGTGGATGTGGAGAGGATGTTTCCTGTAGTGGGGGAGTCTAGGACCAGAGGACACGGATAGAGTGGATGTGGAGAGGATGTTTCCTGTAGTGGGGGAGTCTCGGACCAGAGGACACAGATAGAGTAGCTGTGGAGAGGATGTTTCCTATAGTGGGGGAGTCTCGGACCAGAGGACACAGATAGAGTGGATGTGGAGAGAATGTTTCCTGTAGTGGGGGAGTCTAGGACCGGAGGACACAGATACAGTGGATGTGGAGAAGATGTTTCCTGTAGTGGGGGGAGTCTAGGACCAGAGGACACGGATAGAGTGGATGTGGAGAGGATGTTTCCTATATTGGGGGAGTCTAGGACCAGAGGACACAAATAGAGTGGATATGGAGAGGATGTTTCCCATAGTGGGGGAGTCTAGGACCAGAGGACACAGATGGAGTGGATGTGGACAGGATGTTTCCTATAGTGGGGGAGTCTCGGACCAGAACACACGGATAGAGTGGATGTGGAGAGGATGTTTCCTGTAGTGGGGGGAGTCTAGGACCAGAGGACACAGATAGAGTGGATGTGGAGAGGATGTTTCCTGTAGTTGGGGAGTCTAGGACCAGAGGACACAGATAGAGTGGATGTGGAGAGGATGTTTCCAGTAGTGGGGGAGTCTAGGACCAGAGGACACGGATAGAGTGGATGTGGAGAGGATGTTTCCTGTAGTGGGGGAGTCTAGGACCAGAGGACACGGATAGAGTGGATGTGGAGAGGATGTTTCCTGTAGTGGGGGAGTCTCGGACCAGAGGACACAGATAGAGTGGATTTGGAGAGGATGTTTCCTATAGTGGGGGAGTCTCGGACCAGAGGACACAGATAGAGTGGATGTGGAGAGAATGTTTCCTGTAGTGGGGGAGTCTAGGACCAGAGGACACAGATACAGTGGATGAGGAGAAGATGTTTCCTGTAGTGGGGGGAGTCTAGGACCAGAGGACACGGATAGATTGGATGTGGAGAGGATGTTTCCTATATTGGGGGAGTCTAGGACCAGAGGACACAGATAGAGTGGATATGGAGAGGATGTTTCCCATAGTGGGGGAGTCTAGGACCAGAGGACACAGATAGAGTGGATGTGGAAAGGATGTTCCCTATAGTGGGGGGAGTCTCGGACAAGAGGACACAGATAGAGTGGATGTGGAGAGAATGTTTCCAGTAGTGGGGGAGTCTAGGACCAGAGGACACAGATAGAGTGGATGTGGAGAGGATGTTTCCTTAGTGGGGGAGTCTCGGTCCAGAGGACACAGATAGAGAGGATGTGGAGAGGATGTTCCCTATAGTGGGGGGAGTCTCGGACCAGAGGACACAGATACAGTGGATGTGGAGAGGATGTTTCCGATAATGGGGGAGTCTCGGACCAGAGGACACAGATAGAGTTGATGTGGAGAGGATGTTTCCTATAGTGGGGGAGTCTAGGACCAGAGGACACAGATAGAGTGGATGTGAAGAGGATGTTTCCTGTAGTTGGGGAGTCTAGGACCAGAGGACACAGATAGAGTGGATGTGGAGAGAATGTTTCCAGTAGTGGGGGAGTCTTGGACCAGAGGACACGGATAGAGTGGATGTGGAGAGGATGTTTCCTGTAGTGGGGGAGTCTAGGGCCAGAGGACACAGATAGAGTGGATGTGGAGAGGATGTTTCCTTAGTGGGGGAGTCTCGGACCAGAGGACACAGATAGAGTGGATGTGGAGAGGATGTTCCCTATAGTGGGGGGAGTCTCGGACCAGAGGACACAGATACAGTGGATGTGGAGAGGATGTTTCCCATAATGAGGGAGTCTCGGACCAGAGGACACAGATAGAGTGGATATGGAGAGAATTTGTCCTGTAGTGGGGGAGTCTCGGACCAGAGGACACAGATAGAGTGGATGTGGAGAGGATGTTTCCTATATTGCGGGAGTCTAGGACCAGAGGACACAGATAAAGACGATCTGAAGAGGATGTTTCCTGTGGTGCGGGAGTCTGGGACCAGAGGACACAGATAGAGTGGATGTGGAGAGGATGTTTCCTGTAGTGGGGGAGTCTAGGACCAGAGGACACAGATAGAGTGGATGTGGAGAGGATGTTTCCTATAGTGGGGGAGTCTCGGACCAGAGGACACAGATAAGTGGATGTGGAGAGGATGTTTCCTATAGTGGGGGAGTCTGGGACCAGACGACACACATAGAGTGAATGTGGAGAGGATGTTTCCTATAGTGGGGGAGTCCAGGACAAGAGGACACAGATAGAGTGGATGTGGAGAGGATGTTTCCTTAGTGGGGGAGTCTCGGACCAGAGGACACAGATAGAGTGGATGTGGAGTGGATGTTCCCTATAGTGTGGGGAGTCTCGGACCAGAGGACACAGATACAGTGGATGTGGAGAGGATGTTTCCCATAATGGGGGAGTCTCGGACCAGAGGACACAGATAGAGTGGATATGGAGAGGATTTTTCCTGTAGTGGGGGAGTTTCGGACCAGAGGACACAGATAGAGTGGATGTGGAGAGGATGTTTCCTATATTGCGGGAGTCTAGGACCAGAGGACACAGATAAAGACGATCTGAAGAGGATGTTTCCTGTGGTGCGGGAGTCTGGGACCAGAGGACACAGATAGAGTTGATGTGGAGAGGATGTTTCCTGTAGTGGAGGAGTCTAGGACCAGAGGACACAGATAGGGTGGATGTGGAGAGGATGTGTCCTATAGTGGGGGAGTCTAGGACCAGAGGACACAGAAAGAGTGGATGTGGAGAGGATGTTTCCTATAGTGGGGGAGTCTGGGACCAGAGGACACAGATAGAGTGAATGTGGAGAGGATGTTTCCTATAGTGGGGGAGTCCAGGACCAGAGGACACAGA